>NC_092378.1:104274843-104429367 GCF_030028105.1 Mobula birostris | reverse complement strand
CAGATTCAGACAAAGTAGAGTAACTCAGAGAAGAGTCAGTCAGAGTAGAGTCAGTCAGAACTGGGTCAGTCAGATCAGAGTCAGATCAGAGTCAGTCAGAGCAGAGCCACACAGAGCAGATTCAGTCAGAGTAGAGCAGTCAGAGTAGAGGCAGTCAGAGCAGAGTCACCCAGAGCAGATTCAGTCAGAGCAGAGTCACCCAGAGCAGATTCAGTCAGAGTAGAGTCAGTTAGAGCAGATTCAGTCAGAGCAGATTCAGACAAAGCAAAGTCAGTCAAAGCAAATTCAGACAAAGCAGAGCAAGTCTTAGAAGAGTCAGTCAGAGCAGAGTCTGTCAGAACTGGATCAGTCAGATCAGAGTCAGTCAAAGCAGAGTCACACAGAGCAGATTCACTCAGAGTAGAGTCAGTCAGAGCAGATTCAGTCAGAGCAGAATCAGTCAGAGCAGATTCAGTTAGAGCAGGTTCAGTCAGAGCAGATTCAGACAAAGCAGAGTCCATCAGAGCAGATTCAGACAAAGCAGAGTAAGTCTGAGAAGTGTCAGTCAGAGCAGAGTCAGTCAGAACTGGATCAGTCAGATCAGAGTCAGTCAAAGCAGAGTCACACAGAGCAGATTCAGTCAGAGTAGAGTCAGTCAAAGCAGAGTCAGTCAGAGCAGATTCAGTCAGAGCAGAATCAGTCAGAGCAGATTCAGACAAAGCAGAGTAACTCTGAGAAGAGTCAGTCAGAAGTGGGTCAGTCAGATCAGAGTCAGTCAAAGCAGAGTCACACAGAGCAGATTCACTCAGAGTAGAGTCAGTCAGAGCAGAGTCAGTCAGAGCAGATTCAGTCAGAGCAGAATCAGTCAGAGCAGATTCAGTTAGAGCAGGTTCAGTCAGAGCAGATTCAGACAAAGCAGAGTCCGTCAGAGCAGATTCAGACAATGCAGAGTAAGTCTGAGAAGTGTCAGTCAGAGCAGAGTCAGTCAGAACTGGATCAGTCAGATCAGAGTCAGTCAAAGCAGAGTCACACAGAGCAGATTCAGTCAGAGTAGAGTCAGTCAAAGCAGAGTCAGTCAGAGCAGATTCAGTCAGAGCAGAATCAGTCAGAGCAGATTCAGACAAAGCAGAGTAACTCTGAGAAGAGTCAGTCAGAAGTGGGTCAGTCAGATCAGAGTCAGTCAGAGCATAGTCACACACAGCAGATTCTGTCAGAGTCAGTCAGAGCAGATTCAGTCAGAGCAGATTCAGTCAGAGTAGAATCAGAGCAGAGTCAGTCAGAACAGAGTCAGTCAGAGCAGAATCAGTCACGAGCAGAATCAGTCAGAGCAGAATCAGTCAGAGCAGATTCAGTTAGAGCAGAGTCAGTTAGAGCAGATTCTGTCAGAGCAGATTCAGACAAAGCAGAGTCAGTCAGAGCAGATTCAGACAAAGCAGAGTAACTCTGAGAAGAGTCAGTCAGAACTGTGTCAGTCAGATCAGAGTCAGTCAGACCAGAGTCACACAGAGCAGATTCAGTTAGACAAGTGTCAGTCAGAACAGAGTCAGTCAGAAAGGAATCAGTCAGAGCAGATTCAGTCAGAGCTGAGTCAGTCAGTGCAAAGTCAGTCAGAGCACAGTCAGTCAGAAACAGAGTCAGTCTGAATAGAGTCTTTCAGAGCAGATTCAGTCAGAGTAGAGTAAGTTAGAGCAGATTCAGTCAGAGCAGATTCAGACAAAGCAGAGTCAGTCAGAGCAGATTCAGACAAAGCAGAGGAACTCTGAGAAGAGTCAGTCAGAAGTGGGTCAGTCAGATCAGAGTCACACAGAGCAGATTCAGTCAGAGTCAGTCAGAGCAGATTCAGTCAGAGCCGAGTCATTGAGAGCAGAGTCATATTGAGAAGTGTCAGTCAGAGCAGAGTCAGTCAGAACTGGGTCAGTCAGATCAGAGTCAGTCAGAGCAGAGTCACACAGAGCAGATTCAGTCAGAGTAGAGTCAGTCAGAGCAGAGTCAGTCAGAACAGAGTCAGTCAGAGCAGAATCAGTCAGAGCAGATTCAGTTAGAGCAGATTCAGTCAGAGCAGATTCAGACAAAGCAGAGTAACTCTGAGAAGAGTCAGTCAGAACTGGGTCAGTCAGATCAGAGTCAGTCAGACCAGAGTCACACAGAGCAGATTCAGTTAGAGAAGAGTCAGTCAGAGCAGAGTCAGTCAGAAAGGAATCAGTCAGAGCAGATTCAGTCAGAGCTGAGTCAGTCAGTGCAAAGTCAGTCAGAGCACAGTCAGTCAGAAACAGAGTCAGTCTGAATAGAGTCTTTCAGAGCAGATTCAGTCAGAGTAGAGTCAGTTAGAGCAGATTCAGTCAGAGCAGGTTCAGACAAAGCAGAATCAGTCAGAGCAGATTCAGACAAAGCAGAGTAACTCTGAGAAGAGTCAGTCAGAAGTGGGTCAGTCAGATTAGAGTCACACAGAGCAGATTCAGTCAGAGTCAGCAGAGCAGATTCAGTCACAGCCGAGTCATTGAGAGCAGAGTCATATTGAGCAGTGTCAGTCAGAGCAGAGTCAGTCAGAACTGGGTCAGTCAGATCAGAGTCAGTCAGAGCAGAGTCACACATAGCAGATTCAGTCAGAACAGAGTCAGTCAGAGCAGAATCAGTCAGAGCAGATTCAGTTAGAGCAGATTCAGTCAGAGCAGATTCAGACAAAGCAGAGTCAGTCAGAGCAGATTCAGACAAAGCAGAGTAAGTCTGAGAAGAGTCAGTCAGAACTGGGTCAGTCAGATCAGAGTCAGTCAGAGCAGAGTCACACAGAGCAGATTCAGTTAGAGAAGAGACAGTCAGAGCAGATTCTGTCAGAGCAGAGTCAGTCAGTGCAGAGTCAGTCAGAGCAGAGTCAGTCAGAAGCAGAGTCAGTCTGAATAGACTCAGTCCGATGAAAGTCACTCAGAGCAGAGACAGTCAGAGTAGATTCAGTCAGAGCCGAGTAACTCAGAGCAGAGGCAGTCAGAGCAGGATCACCCATAGCAGATTCAGTCAGAGCAGAGTCACGCAGAGCGGAGTCAGTCAGAGTAGAGTCAGTCAGAGCAGAGTCAGCTAGAACAGAGTCAGTCAGAGCAGAATCAGTCAGAGCAGATTCAGTTATAGCAGATTCAGTCAAAGCAGATTCAGACAAAGCAGAGTCAGTCAGAGCAAATTCAGACAAAGCAGAGTAAGTCTGAGAAGAGTCACTCAGAGCAGAGTCTGTCAGAACTGGATCAGTCAGATCGGAGTCAGTCAAAGCAGAGTCACAAAGAGCAGATTCAGTCAGAGTAGAGTCAGTCAGAGCAGATTCAGTCAGAGCAGATTCAGTCAGAGTAGAATCAGAGCAGAGTCAGTCAGAACAGAGTCAGTCAGAGCAGAATCAGTCACGAGCAGAATCAGTCAGAGCAGAATCAGTCAGAGCAGATTCAGTTAGAGCAGAGTCAGTTAGAGCAGATTCTGTCAGAGCAGATTCAGACAAAGCAGAGTCAGTCAGAGCAGATTCAGACAAAGCAGAGTAACTCTGAGAAGAGTCAGTCAGAACTGGGTCAGTCAGATCAGAGTCAGTCAGACCAGAGTCACACAGAGCAGATTCAGTTAGAGAAGAGTCAGTCAGAGCAGATTCTGTCAGAGCAGAGTCAGTCAGAGCAGAGTAACACAGAGCGGAGTCCGACAAAGCAGAGTCAGTCAGAGCAGATTCGTACAAAGCAGAGTAACTCTGAGAAGAGTCAGTCAGAACTGGGTCAGTCAGATCAGAGTCAGTCAGAGCAGATTCTGTCAGAGCCGAGTCATTGAGAGCAGAGTCATATTGAGCAGTGTCAGTCAGAGCAGAGTCAGTCAGAACTGTGTCAGTCAGATCAGAGTCAGTCAGAACAGAGTCAGTCAGAGCAGAATCAGTCAGAGCAGATTCAGTTAGAGCAGATTCAGTCAGAGCAGATTCAGACAAAGTAGAGTAAGTCTGAGAAGAGTCAGTCAGAGCAGAGTCAGTCAGAACAGAGTCAGTCAGAGCAGAATCATTCAGAGCAGATTCCGTTAGAGCAGATACAGTCGGAGCAGATTCAGACAAAGCAGAGTCAGTCAGAGCAGATTCAGACAAAGCAGAGTAACCCAGAGAAGAGTCAGTCAGAGCAGAGTCAGTCAGAAGTGGGTCAGTCAGAGCAGAGTCAGCTAGAATAGAGTCAGTCAGAGCAGAATCAGTCAGAGCAGATTCAGTTAGAGCAGATTCAGTCAGAGCAGATTCAGACAAAGCAGAGTCAGTCAGAGCAAATTCAGACAAAGCAGAGTAAGTCTGAGAAGAGTCACTCAGAGCAGAGTCTGTCAGAACTGGATCAGTCAGATCGGAGTCAGTCAAAGCAGAGTCACAAAGAGCAGATTCAGTCAGAGTAGAGTCAGTCAGAGCAGAGTCAGTCAGAGCAGATTCAGTCAGAGCAGATTCAGTCAGAGTAGAATCAGAGCAGAGTCAGTCAGAACAGAGTCAGTCAGACAGAATCAGTCACGAGCAGAATCAGTCAGAGCAGAATCAGTCAGAGCAGATTCAGTTAGAGCACAGTCAGTTAGAGCAGATTCTGTCAGAGCAGATTCAGACAAAGCAGAGTCAGTTAGAGCAGATTCAGACAAAGCAGAGTAACTCTGAGAAGAGTCAGTCAGAACTGGGTCAGTCAGATCAGAGTCAGTGAGACCAAAGTCACACAGAGCAGATTCAGTTAGAGAAGAGTCAATCAGAGCAGATTCTGTCAGAGCAGAGTCAGTCTGAGCAGAGTCAGTCAGAGCAGAGTCAGTCAGAGTAGATTCAGTCAGAGCCGAGTAACTCAGAGCAGAGGCAGTCAGAGCAGAGTCACCCAGAGCAGATTCAGTCAGAGTACAGTCAGCCGGAGCAGAAGACCTCATAGCAAAGGCAGTCAGAGCAGTGTCACACAGAGCAGATTCAGTCAGAGTAGAGCAGTCAGAGCAGAGGCAGTCAGAGCAGAGTCACCCAGAGCAGATTCAGTCAGAGCAGAGTCACCCAGAGCAGATTCAGTCAGAGTAAAGTCAGTTACAGCAGATTCAGTCAGAGCAGTTTCAGACAAAGCAGAGTCAGTCAGAGCAAATTCAGACAAAGCAGTGTAAGTCTGAGAAGAGTCAGTCAGAGCAGAGTCTGTCAGAACTGGATCAGTCAGATCAGAGTCAGTCAAAGCAGAGTCACAAAGAGCAGATTCAGTCAGAGTAGAGTCAGTCAGAGCAGAGTCAGTCAGAGCGGATTCAGTCAGAGCAGATTCAGTCAGAGTAGAATCAGAGCAGAGGCAGTCAGAACAGAGTCAGGCAGAGCAAAATCAGTCACGAGTAGAATTAGTCAGAGCAGAATCAGTAAGAGCAGACTCAGTTAGAGCAGAGTCAGTTAGAGCAGATTCTGTCAGAGCAGATTCAGACAAAGCAGAGTCAGTCAGAGCAGATTCAGACAAAGCAGAGTAACTCTGAGAAGAGTCAGTCAGAACTGGGTCAGTCAGATCAGAGTCAGTCAGACCAGAGTCACACAGAGCAGATTCAGTTAGAGAAGAGTCAGTCAGAGCAGATTCTGTCAGAGCAGAGTCAGTCAGAGCAGAGACAGTCAGAGTAGATTCAGTCAGAGCCGAGTAACTCAGAGCAGAGGCAGTCAGAGCAGGGTCACCCAGAGCAGATTCAGTCAGAGTAGAGTCAGCCGGAGCAGAAGACCTCATAGCAAAGACAGTCAGAGCAGTGTCACACAGAGCAGATGCAGTCAGAGTAGAGCAGTCAGAGTAGAGGCAGTCAGAGCAGAGTCACCCAGAGCAGATTCAGTCAGAGTAGAGTCAGTTAGAGCAGATTCAGGCAGAGCAGATTCAGACAAAGCAGAGTAACTCAGAGAGGAGTCAGTCAGAGCAGAGTCAGTTAGAACTGGGTCAGTCAGATCAGAGTCAGATCAGAGTCAGTCAGAGCAGAGCCACACAGAGCAAATTCAGTCAGAGTAGAGCAGTCAGAGCAGAGGCAGTCAGAGCAGAGTCACCCAGAGCAGATTCAGTCAGAGCAGAGTCACCCAGAGGAGATTCAGTCAGAGTAGAGTCAGTTAGAGCAGATTCAGTCAGAGCAGATTCAGACAAAGCAGAGTAACTCAGAGAAGAGTCAGTCAGAGCAGAGTCAGTCAGAACTGGGTCAGTCAGATCAGAGTCAGTCAGAGCAGATTCACACAGAGCAGATTCAGTCAGAGCAGAGTCAGTCAGATAAGAGTCAGTCAGAACAGAGTCAGTCACAGCAGAGGCAGTCAGAGGAGAGTCAGTCAGAGCAGAGTCAGCCAGAGCAGATTCAGTCAGAGCAGAATCAGTCAGAGCAGATTCAGTTAGAGCAGATTCAGTCAGAGCAGATTCAGACAAAGCAGAGTCCGTCAGAGCAGATTCAGACAAAGCAGAGTAAGTCTGAGAAGTGTCAGTCGGAGCAGAGTCAGTCAGAACTGGATCAGTCAGATCAGAGTCAGTCAAAGCAGAGTCAGTCAGAGCAGAGTCAGTCAGAAAGGAGTCAGTCAGAGCAGAGTCAGTCAGAGCAGATTCAGTCAGAGCAGATTCAGTCAGAGTAGAATCAGAGCAGAGGAAGTTAGAACAGAGTCAGACAGAGCAAAATCAGTCACGAGTAGAATTAGTCAGAGCAGAATCAGTCAGAGCAGATTCAGTCAGAGTAGAGTCAGTTAGCGCAGATTCAGTCAGAGCAGATTCAGACAAAGCAGAGTCAGTCAGAGCAGATTCAGACAAAGCAGAGTAACTCTGAGAAGAGTCAGTCAGAAGTGGGTCAGTCAGATCAGAGTCAGTCAAAGCAGAGTCACAAAGAGCAGATTCAGTCAGAGTAGAGTCAGTCAGAGCAGAGTCAGTCAGAGCAGATTCAGTCAGAGCAGATTCAGTCAGAGTAGAATCAGAGCAGAGGCAGTCAGAACAGAGTCAGGCAGAGCAAAATCAGTCACGAGTAGAATTAGTCAGAGCAGAATCAGTAAGAGCAGACTCAGTTAGAGCAGAGTAGGTTAGAGCAGATTCTGTCAGTGCAGATTCAGACAAAGCAGAGTCAGTCAGAGCAGATTCAGACAAAGCAGAGTAACTCTGAGAAGAGTCAGTCAGAACTGGGTCAGTCAGATCAGAGTCAGTCAGACCAGAGTCACACAGAGCAGATTCAGTTAGAGAAGAGTCAGTCAGAGCAGATTCTGTCAGAGCAGAGTCAGTCAGAGCAGAGACAGTCAGAGTAGATTCAGTCAGAGCCGAGTAACTCAGAGCAGAGGCAGTCAGAGCAGGGTCACCCAGAGCAGATTCAGTCAGAGTAGAGTCAGCCGGAGCAGAAGACCTCATAGCAAAGACAGTCAGAGCAGTGTCACACAGAGCAGATGCAGTCAGAGTAGAGCAGTCAGAGTAGAGGCAATCAGAGCAGAGTCACCCAGAGCAGATTCAGTCAGAGTAGAGTCAGTTAGAGCAGATTCAGGCAGAGCAGATTCAGACAAAGCAGAGTAACTCAGAGAAGAGTCAGTCAGAGCAGAGTCAGTTAGAACTGGGTCAGTCAGATCAGAGTCAGATCAGAGTCAGTCAGAGCAGAGCCACACAGAGCAAATTCAGTCAGAGCAGAGGCAGTCAGAGCAGAGTCACCCAGAGCAGATTCAGTCAGAGCAGAGTCACCCAGAGGAGATTCAGTCAGAGTAGAGTCAGTTAGAGCAGATTCAGTCAGAGCAGATTCAGACAAAGCAGAGTAACTCAGAGAAGAGTCAGTCAGAGCAGAGTCAGTCAGAACTGGGTCAGTCAGATCAGAGTCAGTCAGAGCAGATTCACACAGAGCAGATTCAGTCAGAGCAGAGTCAGTCAGATAAGAGTCAGTCAGAACAGAGTCAGTCACAGCAGAGGCAGTCAGAGGAGAGTCAGTCAGAGCAGAGTCAGCCAGAGCAGATTCAGTCAGAGCAGAATCAGTCAGAGCAGATTCAGTTAGAGCAGATTCAGTCAGAGCAGATTCAGACAAAGCAGAGTCCGTCAGAGCAGATTCAGACAAAGCAGAGTAAGTCTGAGAAGTGTCAGTCGGAGCAGAGTCAGTCAGAACTGGATCAGTCAGATCAGAGTCAGTCAAAGCAGAGTCAGTCAGAGCAGAGTCAGTCAGAAAGGAGTCAGTCAGAGCAGAGTCAGTCAGAGCAGATTCAGTCAGAGCAGATTCAGTCAGAGTAGAATCAGAGCAGAGGCAGTCAGAACAGAGTCAGGCAGAGCAAAATTAGTCACGAGTAGAATTAGTCAGAGCAGAATCAGTCAGAGCAGATTCAGTCAGAGTAGAGTCAGTTAGCGCAGATTCAGTCAGAGCAGATTCAGACAAAGCAGAGTCAGTCAGAGCAGATTCAGACAAAGCAGAGTAACTCTGAGAAGAGTCAGTCAGAAGTGGGTCAGTCAGATCAGAGTCAGTCAGAGCAGAGTCACACAGAGCAGATTCAGTTAGAGAAGAGTCAGTCAGAGCAGATTCTGTCAGAGCACAGTCAGTCAGAGCAGAGTCAGTCAGAGCAGAGTCAGTCAGAAGCAGAGTCAGTCCGATGAAAGTCAGTCAGAGCAGAGACAGTCAGAGTAGATTCAGTCAGACCCGAGTAACTCAGAGCAGAGGCAGTCAAGAGCAGGGTCACCCATAGCAGATTCAGTCAGAGCAGAGTCACACAGAGCGGAGTCAGTCAGAGTAGAGTCAGTCAGAGCAGAGTCAGTTAGAACAGAGTCAGTCAGAGCAGAATCAGTCAGAGCAGATTCAGTTAGAGCAGATTCAGTCAGAGCAGATTCAGACAAAGCAGAGTCAGTTAGAGCAAATTCAGACAAAGCAGAGTAAGTCTGAGAAGAGTCAGTCAGAGCAGAGTCAGTGAGAAATGGATCAGTCAGAGTAGAGTCAGTCAGAGCAGAGTCAGTCAGAGCAGATTCAGTCAGAGCAGATTCAGTCAGAGTAGAATCAGAGCAGAGTCAGTCAGAACAGAGTCAGTCAGAGCAGAATCAGTCACGAGCAGAATCAGTCAGAGCAGAATCAGTCAGAGCAGATTCAGTTAGAGCAGAGTCAGTTAGAGCAGATTCTGTCAGAGCAGATTCAGACAAAGCTGAGTAACTCTGAGAAGAGTCAGTCAGAACTGGTTCAGTCAGATCAGAGTCAGTCAGACCAGAGTCACACAGAGCAAATTCAGTTAGAGAAGAGTCAGACAGAACAGATACTGTCAGAGCAGAGTCAGTCAGAGCAGAGTCAGTCAGAGCAGAGTCAGTCAGAAGCAGAGTCAGTCCGATGAAATTCAGTCAGAGCAGTGTCACACAGAGCAGATTCAGTCAGAGTAGAGCAGTCAGAGCAGAGGCAGTCAGAGCAGAGTCACCCAGAGCAGATTCAATCAGAGCAGTGTCACCCAGAACAGATTCAGTCAGAGTAGAGTCACTTAGACCAGATTCTGTCAGAGCAGATTCAGACAAAGCAGAATCAGTCAAAGCAAATACAGACAAAGCAGAGTAAGTCTGAGAAGAGTCAGTCAGAGCAGAATCTGTCAGAACTGGGTCAGTCAGATCAGATTCAGTCAGAGCACATTCACACAGAGCAGATTCAGTCAGAGCAGAGTCAGTCAGATAAGAGTCAGTCAGAACAGAGTCAGTCACAGCAGAAGCAGTCAGAGCAGAGTCAGTCAGAGCAGAGTCAGTCAGAGCAGATTCAGTCAGAGTAGAGTCAGTTAGCGCAGATTCAGTCAGAGCAGATTCAGACAAAGCAGAGTCAGTCAGAGCAGATTCAGACAAAGCAGAGTAACTCTGAGAAGAGTCAGTCAGAAGTGGGTCAGTCAGATCAGAGTCAGTCAGATCAGAGTCACACAGAGCAGATTCAGTTAGAGAAGAGTCAGTCAGAGCAGATTCTGTCAGAGCACAGTCAGTCAGAGCAGAGTCAGTCAGAGCAGAGTCAGTCAGAAGCAGAGTCAGTCCGATGAAAGTCAGTCAGAGCAGAGACAGTCAGAGTAGATTCAGTCAGACCCGAGTAACTCAGAGCAGAGGCAGTCAAGAGCAGGGTCACCCATAGCAGATTCAGTCAGAGCAGAGTCACACAGAGCGGAGTCAGTCAGAGTAGAGTCAGTCAGAGCAGAGTCAGTTAGAACAGAGTCAGTCAGAGCAGAATCAGTCAGAGCAGATTCAGTTAGAGCAGATTCAGTCAGAGCAGATTCAGACAAAGCAGAGTCAGTTAGAGCAAATTCAGACAAAGCAGAGTAAGTCTGAGAAGAGTCAGTCAGAGCAGAGTCAGTGAGAAATGGATCAGTCAGAGTAGAGTCAGTCAGAGCAGAGTCAGTCAGAGCAGATTCAGTCAGAGCAGATTCAGTCAGAGTAGAATCAGAGCAGAGTCAGTCAGAACAGAGTCAGTCAGAGCAGAATCAGTCACGAGCAGAATCAGTCAGAGCAGAATCAGTCAGAGCAGATTCAGTTAGAGCAGAGTCAGTTAGAGCAGATTCTGTCAGAGCAGATTCAGACAAAGCTGAGTAACTCTGAGAAGAGTCAGTCAGAACTGGTTCGGTCAGATCAGAGTCAGTCAGACCAGAGTCACACAGAGCAAATTCAGTAAGAGAAGAGTCAGACAGAACAGATTCTGTCAGAGCAGAGTCAGTCAGAGCAGAGTCAGTCAGAGCAGAGTCAGTCAGAAGCAGAGTCAGTCCGATGAAATTCAGTCAGAGCTGTGTCACACAGAGCAGATTCAGTCAGAGTAGAGCAGTCAGAGCAGAGGCAGTCAGAGCAGAGTCACCCAGAGCAGATTCAATCAGAGCAGTGTCACCCAGAACAGATTCAGTCAGAGTAGAGTCACTTAGAACAGATTCAGTCAGAGCAGATTCAGACAAAGCAGAATCAGTCAAAGCAAATACAGACAAAGCAGAGTAAGTCTGAGAAGAGTCAGTCAGAGCAGAATCTGTCAGAACTGGGTCAGTCAGATCAGATTCAGTGAGAGCACATTCACACAGAGCAGATTCAGTCAGAGCAGAGTCAGTCAGATAAGAGTCAGTCAGAACAGAGTCAGTCACAGCAGAAGCAGTCAGAGCAGAGTCAGTCAGAGCAGAGTCAGTCAGAGCAGAGTCAGTCAGAGTAGAGTCAATTAGAGCAGGTTCAGTCAGAGCAGATTCAGACAAGCAGAGTCAGTCAGAACAGATTCAGACAAAGCAGAGTAACTCAGAGAAGAGTCAGTCAGAGCAGAGTCAGTCAGAACTGGGTCAGTCAGATCAGAGTCAGTTCAGAGTCAGTCAGAGCAGAGTCACACAGAGCAGATTCAGTCAGAGTAGCCTCAGTCAGAGCAGAGTCAGTCAGAACAGAGTCAGTCAGAGCAGAGTCAGTCAGAACAGAGTCAGTCAGAGCAGAATCAGTCAGAGCAGAATCAGTCAGAGCAGATTCAGTTAGAGTAGATTCAGTCAGAGCAGATTCAGACAAAGCAGAGTAAGTCTGAGAAGAGTCACTTACAGCAGAGTCTGTCAGAACTGGATCAGTCAGATCGGAGTCAGTCAAAGCAGAGTCACAAAGAGCAGATTCAGTCAGAGTAGAGTCAGTCAGATCAGAGTCAGTGAGAGCAGATTCAGTCAGAGCAGATTCAGTCAGAGTAGAGTAACTCAGAGCAGAGGCAGTCAGAGCAGGGTCACCCAGAGCAGATTCTGTCAGAGCAGAGTCAGTCAGAGCAGAGTCAGTCAGAGCAAAGTCAGTCAGAAGCAGAGTCAGTCCGATGAATGTCAGTCAGAGCAGAGACAGTCAGAGTAGATTCAGTCAGAGCAGATTCAGTCAGAGCAGATTCAGACAAAGCAGAGTAACTCAGAGAAGAGTCAGTCAGAGCAGAGTCAGTCAGAACTGGGTCAGTAAGATCAGAGTCAGATCAGAGTCAGTCAGAGCAGAGTCACACAGAGCAGATTCAGTCAGAGTAGACTCAGTCAGAGCAGAGTCAGTCAGAACAGAGTCAGTCAGAGCAGAGTCAGTCAGAACAGAGTCAGTCAGAGCAGAATCAGTCAGAGCAGAATCAGTCAGAGCAGATTCAGTTAGAGTAGATTCAGTCAGAGCAGATTCAGACAAAGCAGAGTAAGTCTGAGAAGAGTCACTCACAGCAGAGTCTGTCAGAACTGGATCAGTCAGATCGGAGTCAGTCAAAGCAGAGTCACAAAGAGCAGATTCAGTCAGAGTAGAGTCAGTCAGATCAGAGTCAGTGAGAGCAGATTCAGTCAGAGCAGATTCAGTCAGAGTAGAATCAGAGCAGAGTCAGTCAGAACAGAGTCAGTCAGAGCAGAGACAGTCAGAGTAGATTCAGTCAGAGCAGAGTAACTCAGAGCAGAGGCAGTCAGAGCAGGGTCACCCAGAGCAGATTCTGTCAGAGCAGAGTCAGTCAGAGCAGAGTCAGTCAGAGCAAAGTCAGTCAGAAGCAGAGTCAGTCCGATGAATGTCAGTCAGAGCAGAGACAGTCAGAGTAGATTCAGTCAGAGCAGATTCAGTCAGAGCAGATTCAGACAAAGCAGAGTAACTCAGAGAAGAGTCAGTCAGAGCAGAGTCAGTCAGAACTGGGTCAGTAAGATCAGAGTCAGATCAGAGTCAGTCAGAGCAGAGTCACACAGAGCAGATTCAGTCAGAGTAGACTCAGTCAGAGCAGAGTCAGTCAGAACAGAGTCAGCCAGAGCAGAATCAGTCAGAGCAGATTCAGTTAGAGCAGATTCAGTCAGAGCAGATTCAGACAAAGCAGAGTCAGTCAGAGCAAATTCAGACAAAGCAGAGTAAGTATGAGAAGAGTCAGTCAGAGCAGAGTCAGTCAGAACTGGATCACTCAGATCAGAGTCAGTCAAAGCAGAGTCACAGAGCCGATTCAGTCAGAGTAGAGTCAGTCAGAGCAGAGTCAGTCAGAAAGGAGTCAGTCAGAGGAGACTCAGTCAGAGCTGATTCAGTCAGTGCAAAGTCAGTCAGAGCACAGTCAGTCAGAAACAGAGTCAGTCTGAATAGAGTCTTTCAGAGCAGATTCAGTCAGAGTAGAGTCAGTTAGAGCAGATTCAGTCAGAGCAGATTCAGACAAAGCAGAGTCAGTCAGAGCAGATTCAAACAAAGCAGAGTAACTCTGAGAAGAGTCAGCCAGAAGTGGGTCAGTCAGATCAGAGTCGGTCAGAGCAGAGTCACACAGAGCAGATTGAGTCAGAGTAAGTCAGAGCAGATTCAGTCAGAGCCGAGTCATTGAGAGCAGAGTCATATTGAGCAGTGTCAGTCAGATCAGAGTCAGTCAGAGCAGAGTCACACAGAGCAGATTCAGTCAGAACAGAGTCAGTCAGAGCAGAATCAGTCAGAGCAGATTCAGTTAGATCAGATTCAGTCAGAGTAGATTCAGACAAAGCAGAGTCAGTCAGAGCAAATTCAGACAAAGCAGAGTAAGTCTGAGAAGAGTCAGTCAGAGCAGAGTCAGTCAGAAATGGATCAGTCAGAGCAGATTCAGTCAGAGCTGATTCAGTCAGTGCAAAGTCAGTCAGAGCACAGTCAGTCAGAAACAGAGTCAGTCTGAATAGAGTCTTTCAGAGCAGATTCAGTCAGAGTAGAGTCAGTTAGAGCAGAGTCAGTCAGAGCAGATTCAGACAAAGCCGAGTAACTCTGAGAAGAGTCAGTCAGAAGTGGGTCAATCAGATCAGAGTCAGTCAGAGCAGTGTCACACATAGCAGATTCAGTTAGTGTCAGTCAGATCAGATTCAGTCAGAGCCGAGTCATTGAGAGCAGAGTCATATTGAGCAGTGTCAGTCAGAGCAGAGTCAGTCAGAACTGGGTCAGTCAGATCAGAGTCAGTCAGAAGAGAGTCAGTCGGAGCAGAATCAGTCAGAGCAGATTCAGTTAGAGCAGATTCAGTCAGAGCAGATTCAGACAAAGCAGAGTCAGTCAGAGCAAATTCAGACAAAGCAGAGTAAGTCTGAGAGTAGTCAGTCAGAGCAGAGTCAGTCAGAAATGGATCAGTCAGATCAGCGTCAGTCAAAGCAGAGTCACACAGAGCAGATTCATCAGAGTAGGGTCAGTCAGAGCAGAGTCAGTCAGAACGGATTCAGTCAGAGCAGATTCAGTCAGCGTAGAATCAGAGTAGAGTCAGTCAGAACAGAGTCAGACAGAGCAGAATCAGCCACGAGCAGAATCAGTCAGAGCAGAATCAGTCAGATCAGATTTAGTTAGAGCAGAGTCAGTTAGAGCAGATTCAGTCAGAGCAGATTCAGACAAGCAGAGTCAGTCAGAGCAGATTCAGACAAAGCAGAGTAACTCAGAGAAGAGTCAGTCAAAACTGGGTCAGTCAGACCAGAGTCAGATCAGAGTCAGTCAGAGCAGAGCCACACAGAGCAGATTCAGTCAGAGCAGAGTCAGTCAGAAGTGGGTCAGTCAGATCAGATTCAGTCAGAGCAGAGTTACACAGAGCAGATTCAGACAGAGTAGAGTCAGTCAGAGCAGAGTCAGTCAGAGCAGAATCAGTCAGAGCAGATTCAGTTAGTGCAGATTCAGTCAGAGCAGATTCAGACAAAGCAGAGTAAGTCTGAGAAGAGTCAGTCAGAGCAGAGTCAGACAGAAAGGAGTCAGTAAGAGCAGATTCAGTCAGAGCTGATTCAGTCAGTGCAAAGTCAGTCAGAGCACAGTCAGTCAGAAACAGAGTCAGTCTGAATAGAGTCTTTCAGAGCAGATACAGTCAGAGTAGAGTCAGTTAGAACAGATTCAGTCAGAGCAGATTCAGTCACAGCCGAGTCATTGAGAGCAGAGTCATATTGAGCAGTGTCAGTCAGAGCGGATTCAGTCAGAGCAGATTCAGTCAGAGTAGAATCAGAGCAGAGTCAGTCAGAACAGAGTCAGTCAGAGCAGAATCAGTCACGAGTAGAATCAGTCAGAGCAGAATCAGTCAGAGCAGATTCAGTTAGTGCAGAGTCAGTTAGAGCAGACTCTGTCAGAGCAGATTCAGACAGAGCAGAGTCAGTCAGAGCAGATTCAGACAAAGCAGAGTAACTCTGAGAAGAGTCAGTCAGAACTGGGTCAGCCAGATCAGAGTCAATCAGACCAGAGTCACACAGAGCAGATTCTGTTAGAGAAGAGTCAGTCAGAGCAGATTCTGTCAGAGCAGAGTCAGTCAGAGCAGAGTCAGTCAGAGCAGAGTCAGTCAGAAGCAGAGTCAGTCCGATGAAAGTCAGTCAGAGCAGAGACAGTCAGAGTAGATTCAGTCAGAGCCGAGATACTCAGAGCAGAGGCAGTCAGAGCAGGGTCACTCAGAGCAGATTCAGTCAGAGTAGAGTCAGCCGGAGCAGAAGACCTCATAGCAAAGACAGTCAGAGCAGTGTCACACAGCGCAGATTCAGTCAGAGCAGAGTCACAGAGAGCAGATTCAGTCAGAGCAGAGTCACCCAGAGCAGATTCAGTCAGAGTACAGTCAGTTAGAGCAGATTCAGTCAGAGCAGATTCAGACAAAGCAGAGTCAGTCAGAGCAAATTCAGACAAAGCAGAGAAAGTCTGAGAACAGTCAGTCAGAGCAGAGTCTGTCAGAACTGGATCAGACAGATCAGAGTCAGTCAGAGCAGATTCAGTTAGAGCAGATTCAGTCAGAGCAGATTCAGACAAAGCAGAGTCCGTCAAAGCAGATTGAGACAAAGCAGAGTAAGTCTGAGAAGTGTCAGTCAGAGCAGAGTCAGTCAGAACTGGATCAGTCAGATCAGAGCCAGTCAAAGCAGAGTCACAGAGCCGATTCAGTCAGAGTAGAGGCAGTCAGAGCAGAGTCAGTCAGAGCAGATTCAGTCAGAGCTGATTCAGTCAGTGCAAAGTCAGTCAGAGCACAGTCAGTCAGAAAAAGAGTCTGTCTGAATAGAGTCTTTCAGAGCAGATTCAGTCAGAGTAGAGTGAGTTAGAGCAGATTCAGTCAGAGCAGACTCAGACAAAGCAGAGTCAGTCAGAGCAGATTCAGACAAAGCAGAGTAACTCTGAGAAGAGTCAGTCAGAAGTGGGTCAGTCAGATCAGAGTCAGTCAGAGCAGTGTCACACAGAGCAGATTCAGTGAGAGTCAGTCAGAGCAGATTCAGTCAGAGCCGAGTCATTGAGAGCAGAGTCATATTGAGCAGTGTCAGTCAGAGCAGAGTCAGTCAGAACTGGGTCAGTCAGATCAGAGTCAGTCAGAGCAGAGTCACACAGATCAGATTCAGTCAGAGTAGAGTCAGCCGGAGCAGAAGACCTCATAGCAAAGACAGTCAGAGCAGTGTCACACAGAGCAGATTCAGTCAGAGTAGAGCAGTCAGAGGAGAGGCAGTCAGAGCAGATTCAGTCAGAGCAGAATCAGTCAGAGCAGATTCAGTTAGAGCAGATTCAGTCAGAGCAGATTCAGACAAAGCAGAGTCCGTCTGAGCAGATTCAGACAAAGCAGAGTAAGTCTGAGAAGTGTCAGTCAGAGCAGAGTCAGTCAGAACTGGATCAGTCAGATCAGAGTCAGTCAAAGCAGAGTCACAGAGCCGATTCAGTCAGAGTAGAGTCAGTCAGAGCAGAGTCAGTCAGAAAGGAGACAGTCAGAGCAGATTCAGTCAGAGCTGATTCAGTCAGTGCAAAGTCAGTCAGAGCACAGTCAGTCAGAAACAGAGTCAGTCTGAATAGAGTCTTTCAGAGCAGATTCAGTCAGAGTAGAGTCAGTTAGAGCAGATTCAGTCAGAGCAGATTCAGACAAAGCAGAGTCAGTCAGAGCAGATTCAGACAAAGCCGAGTAACTCTGAGAAGAGTCAGTCAGAAGTGGTTCAGTGAGTTCAGAGTCAGTCAGAGCAGAGTCACACAGAGCAGATTCGGTCAGAGTCAGTCAGAGCAGATTCAGTCAGAGCCGAGTCATTGAGAGCAGAGTCATATTGAGCAGTGTCAGTCAGAGCAGAGTCAGTCAGAACTGGGTCAGTCAGAACAGAGTCAGTCAGAGCAGAATCAGTCAGAGCAGATTCAGATAGAGCAGATTCAGTCAGAGCAGATTCAGTCAAAGCAGAGTCAGTCAGAGCAAATTCAGTCAGAGCAGATTCAGTCAGCGTAGAATCAGAGCAGAGTCAGTCAGAACAGAGTCAGACAGAGCAGAATCAGTCACGAGCAGAATCAGTCAGAGCAGAATCAGTCAGATCAGATTTAGTTAGAGCAGAGTCAGTTAGAGCAGATTCAGTCAGAGCAGATTCAGACAATGCAGAGTCCGTCAGAGCAGATTCAGACAAAGCAGAGTAAGTCTGAGAAGAGTCAGTCAGAGCAGAGTCAGTCAGAACTGGTTCAGTCAGATCAGAGTCAGTCAAAGCATAGTCACAGAGCCGATTCAGTCAGAGTAGAGTCAGTCAGAGCAGAGTCAGTCAGAGCAGAATCAGTGACGAGCAGAATCAGTCAGAGCAGAATCAGTCAGAGCAGATTCAGTTAGAGTAGATTCAGTCAGAGCAGATTCAGACAAAGCATAGTCAGTCAGAGCAAATTCAGACAAAGCAGAGTAAGTCTGAGAAGAGTCACTCAGAGCAGAGTCTGTCAGAACTGGATCAGTCAGATCGGAGTCAGTCAAAGCAGAGTAACAAAGAGCAGATTCAGTCAGAGTAGAGTCAGTCAGAGCAAATTCAGTCAGAGCTGATTCAGTCAGTGCAAAGTCAGTCAGAGCACAGTCAGTCAGAAACAGAGTCAGTCTGAATAGAGTCTTTCAGAGCAGATTCAGTCAGAGTATAGTCAGTTAGAGCAGATTCAGTCAGAGCAGATTCAGACAAAGCAGAGTCAGTCAGAGCAGATTCAGACAAAGCCGAGTAACTCTGAGAAGAGTCAGTCAGAAGTGGGTCAGTCAGATCAGAGTCAGTCAGAGCAGAGTCACACAGAGCAGATTCAGTCAGAGTCAGTCAGAGCAGATTCAGTCAGAGCCAAGTCATTGATAGCAGAGTCATATTGAGCAGTGTCAGTCAGAGCAGACTCAGTCAGAACTGGGTCAGTCAGATCAGAGTCAGTCAGAACAGAGTCAGTCAGAGCAGAATCAGTCAGAGCAGATTCAGTTAGAGCAGATTCAGTCAGAGCAGATTCAGTCAAAGCAGAGTCAGTCAGAGCAAATTCAGACAAAGCAGAGTAAGTCTGAGAAGAGTCAGTCAGAGAAGAGTCAGTCAGAAATGGATCAGTCAGATCAGAGTCAGTCAAAGCAGAGTCACACAGGGCAGATTCATCAGAGTAGGGTCAGTCAGAGCAGAGTCAGTCAGAGCGGATTCAGTCAGAGCAGATTCTGTCAGCGTAGAATCAGAGCAGAGTCAGTCAGAACAGACTCAGACAGAGCAGAATCAGTCACGAGCAGAATCAGTCAGAGCAGAATCAGTCAGATCAGATTTAGTTAGAGCAGAGTCAGTTAGAGCAGATTCAGTCAGAGCAGATTCAGACAAGCAGAGTCAGTCAGAGCAGATTCAGACAAAGTAGAGTAACTTAGAGAAGAGTCAGTCAAAACTGGGTCAGTCAGACCAGAGTCAGATCAGAGTCAGTCAGAGCAGAGCCACACAGAGCAGATTCAGTCAGAGTAGAGTCAGTCAGAGCAGAGTCAGTCAGAGCAGAATCAGTCACGAGCAGAATCAGTCAGAGCAGAATCAGTCAGAGCAGATTCAGTTAGAGTAGATTCAGTCAGAGCAGATTCAGACAAAGCATAGTCAGTCAGAGCAAATTCAGACAAAACAGAGTAAGTCTGAGAAGAGTCACTCAGAGCAGAGTCTGTCAGAACTGGATCAGTCAGATGGGAGTCAGTCAAAGCAGAGTAACAAAGAGCAGATTCAGTCAGAGTAGAGTCAGTCAGAGCAAATTCAGTCAGAGCTGATTCAGTCAGTGCAAAGTCAGTCAGAGCACAGTCAGTCAGAAACAGAGTCAGTCTGAATAGAGTCTTTCAGAGCAGATTCAGTCAGAGTAGAGTCAGTTGGAGCAGATTCAGTCAGAGCAGATTCAGACAAAGCAGGGTCAGTCAGAGCAGATTCAGACAAAGCCGAGTCAGTCAGAGCAGAGTCAGTCAGAAGTGGGTCAGTCAGATCAGAGTCAGTCAGAGCAGAGTTACACAGAGCAGATTCAGACAGAGTAGAGTCAGTCAGAGCAGAGTGAGTCAGAGCATAGTCAGTCAGAGCAGAATCAGTCAGAGCAGATTCAGTTAGAGCAGATTCAGTCAGAGCAGATTCAGACAAAGCAGAGTCTGTCAGAGCAGATTCAGACAAAGCAGAGTAAGTCTGAGAAGAGTCATTCAGAGCAGAGTCAGTCAGAACTGAATCAGTCATATCAGAGTCAGTCAAAGCAGAGTCACAGAGCCGATTCAGTCAGAGTAGAGTTAGTCAGAGCAGAGTCAGTCAGAGCAGAGTCAGTCAGAAGCAGAGTCAGTCCGATGAAATTCAGTCAGAGCAGTGTCACACAGAGCAGATTCAGTCAGAGTAGAGCAGTCAGAGCAGAGGCAGTCAGAGCAGAGTCACCCAGAGCAGATTCAATCAGAGCAGTGTCACCCAGAACAGATTCAGTCAGAGTAGAGTCACTTAGAACAGATTCAGTCAGAGCAGATTCAGACAAAGCAGAATCAGTCAAAGCAAATACAGACAAAGCAGAGTAAGTCTGAGAAGAGTCAGTCAGAGCAGAATCTGTCAGAACTGGGTCAGTCAGATCAGATTCAGTGAGAGCACATTCACACAGAGCAGATTCAGTCAGAGCAGAGTCAGTCAGATAAGAGTCAGTCAGAACAGAGTCAGTCACAGCAGAAGCAGTCAGAGCAGAGTCAGTCAGAGCAGAGTCAGTCAGAGCAGAGTCAGTCAGAGTAGAGTCAATTAGAGCAGGTTCAGTCAGAGCAGATTCAGACAAGCAGAGTCAGTCAGAACAGATTCAGACAAAGCAGAGTAACTCAGAGAAGAGTCAGTCAGAGCAGAGTCAGTCAGAACTGGGTCAGTCAGATCAGAGTCAGTTCAGAGTCAGTCAGAGCAGAGTCACACAGAGCAGATTCAGTCAGAGTAGCCTCAGTCAGAGCAGAGTCAGTCAGAACAGAGTCAGTCAGAGCAGAGTCAGTCAGAACAGAGTCAGTCAGAGCAGAATCAGTCAGAGCAGAATCAGTCAGAGCAGATTCAGTTAGAGTAGATTCAGTCAGAGCAGATTCAGACAAAGCAGAGTAAGTCTGAGAAGAGTCACTTACAGCAGAGTCTGTCAGAACTGGATCAGTCAGATCGGAGTCAGTCAAAGCAGAGTCACAAAGAGCAGATTCAGTCAGAGTAGAGTCAGTCAGATCAGAGTCAGTGAGAGCAGATTCAGTCAGAGCAGATTCAGTCAGAGTAGAGTAACTCAGAGCAGAGGCAGTCAGAGCAGGGTCACCCAGAGCAGATTCTGTCAGAGCAGAGTCAGTCAGAGCAGAGTCAGTCAGAGCAAAGTCAGTCAGAAGCAGAGTCAGTCCGATGAATGTCAGTCAGAGCAGAGACAGTCAGAGTAGATTCAGTCAGAGCAGATTCAGTCAGAGCAGATTCAGACAAAGCAGAGTAACTCAGAGAAGAGTCAGTCAGAGCAGAGTCAGTCAGAACTGGGTCAGTAAGATCAGAGTCAGATCAGAGTCAGTCAGAGCAGAGTCACACAGAGCAGATTCAGTCAGAGTAGACTCAGTCAGAGCAGAGTCAGTCAGAACAGAGTCAGTCAGAGCAGAGTCAGTCAGAACAGAGTCAGTCAGAGCAGAATCAGTCAGAGCAGAATCAGTCAGAGCAGATTCAGTTAGAGTAGATTCAGTCAGAGCAGATTCAGACAAAGCAGAGTAAGTCTGAGAAGAGTCACTCACAGCAGAGTCTGTCAGAACTGGATCAGTCAGATCGGAGTCAGTCAAAGCAGAGTCACAAAGAGCAGATTCAGTCAGAGTAGAGTCAGTCAGATCAGAGTCAGTGAGAGCAGATTCAGTCAGAGCAGATTCAGTCAGAGTAGAATCAGAGCAGAGTCAGTCAGAACAGAGTCAGTCAGAGCAGAGACAGTCAGAGTAGATTCAGTCAGAGCAGAGTAACTCAGAGCAGAGGCAGTCAGAGCAGGGTCACCCAGAGCAGATTCTGTCAGAGCAGAGTCAGTCAGAGCAGAGTCAGTCAGAGCAAAGTCAGTCAGAAGCAGAGTCAGTCCGATGAATGTCAGTCAGAGCAGAGACAGTCAGAGTAGATTCAGTCAGAGCAGATTCAGTCAGAGCAGATTCAGACAAAGCAGAGTAACTCAGAGAAGAGTCAGTCAGAGCAGAGTCAGTCAGAACTGGGTCAGTAAGATCAGAGTCAGATCAGAGTCAGTCAGAGCAGAGTCACACAGAGCAGATTCAGTCAGAGTAGACTCAGTCAGAGCAGAGTCAGTCAGAACAGAGTCAGCCAGAGCAGAATCAGTCAGAGCAGATTCAGTTAGAGCAGATTCAGTCAGAGCAGATTCAGACAAAGCAGAGTCAGTCAGAGCAAATTCAGACAAAGCAGAGTAAGTATGAGAAGAGTCAGTCAGAGCAGAGTCAGTCAGAACTGGATCACTCAGATCAGAGTCAGTCAAAGCAGAGTCACAGAGCCGATTCAGTCAGAGTAGAGTCAGTCAGAGCAGAGTCAGTCAGAAAGGAGTCAGTCAGAGGAGACTCAGTCAGAGCTGATTCAGTCAGTGCAAAGTCAGTCAGAGCACAGTCAGTCAGAAACAGAGTCAGTCTGAATAGAGTCTTTCAGAGCAGATTCAGTCAGAGTAGAGTCAGTTAGAGCAGATTCAGTCAGAGCAGATTCAGACAAAGCAGAGTCAGTCAGAGCAGATTCAAACAAAGCAGAGTAACTCTGAGAAGAGTCAGCCAGAAGTGGGTCAGTCAGATCAGAGTCGGTCAGAGCAGAGTCACACAGAGCAGATTGAGTCAGAGTAAGTCAGAGCAGATTCAGTCAGAGCCGAGTCATTGAGAGCAGAGTCATATTGAGCAGTGTCAGTCAGATCAGAGTCAGTCAGAGCAGAGTCACACAGAGCAGATTCAGTCAGAACAGAGTCAGTCAGAGCAGAATCAGTCAGAGCAGATTCAGTTAGATCAGATTCAGTCAGAGTAGATTCAGACAAAGCAGAGTCAGTCAGAGCAAATTCAGACAAAGCAGAGTAAGTCTGAGAAGAGTCAGTCAGAGCAGAGTCAGTCAGAAATGGATCAGTCAGAGCAGATTCAGTCAGAGCTGATTCAGTCAGTGCAAAGTCAGTCAGAGCACAGTCAGTCAGAAACAGAGTCAGTCTGAATAGAGTCTTTCAGAGCAGATTCAGTCAGAGTAGAGTCAGTTAGAGCAGAGTCAGTCAGAGCAGATTCAGACAAAGCCGAGTAACTCTGAGAAGAGTCAGTCAGAAGTGGGTCAATCAGATCAGAGTCAGTCAGAGCAGTGTCACACATAGCAGATTCAGTTAGTGTCAGTCAGATCAGATTCAGTCAGAGCCGAGTCATTGAGAGCAGAGTCATATTGAGCAGTGTCAGTCAGAGCAGAGTCAGTCAGAACTGGGTCAGTCAGATCAGAGTCAGTCAGAACAGAGTCAGTCGGAGCAGAATCAGTCAGAGCAGATTCAGTTAGAGCAGATTCAGTCAGAGCAGATTCAGACAAAGCAGAGTCAGTCAGAGCAAATTCAGACAAAGCAGAGTAAGTCTGAGAGTAGTCAGTCAGAGCAGAGTCAGTCAGAAATGGATCAGTCAGATCAGCGTCAGTCAAAGCAGAGTCACACAGAGCAGATTCATCAGAGTAGGGTCAGTCAGAGCAGAGTCAGTCAGAACGGATTCAGTCAGAGCAGATTCAGTCAGCGTAGAATCAGAGTAGAGTCAGTCAGAACAGAGTCAGACAGAGCAGAATCAGCCACGAGCAGAATCAGTCAGAGCAGAATCAGTCAGATCAGATTTAGTTAGAGCAGAGTCAGTTAGAGCAGATTCAGTCAGAGCAGATTCAGACAAGCAGAGTCAGTCAGAGCAGATTCAGACAAAGCAGAGTAACTCAGAGAAGAGTCAGTCAAAACTGGGTCAGTCAGACCAGAGTCAGATCAGAGTCAGTCAGAGCAGAGCCACACAGAGCAGATTCAGTCAGAGCAGAGTCAGTCAGAAGTGGGTCAGTCAGATCAGATTCAGTCAGAGCAGAGTTACACAGAGCAGATTCAGACAGAGTAGAGTCAGTCAGAGCAGAGTCAGTCAGAGCAGAATCAGTCAGAGCAGATTCAGTTAGTGCAGATTCAGTCAGAGCAGATTCAGACAAAGCAGAGTAAGTCTGAGAAGAGTCAGTCAGAGCAGAGTCAGACAGAAAGGAGTCAGTAAGAGCAGATTCAGTCAGAGCTGATTCAGTCAGTGCAAAGTCAGTCAGAGCACAGTCAGTCAGAAACAGAGTCAGTCTGAATAGAGTCTTTCAGAGCAGATACAGTCAGAGTAGAGTCAGTTAGAACAGATTCAGTCAGAGCAGATTCAGTCACAGCCGAGTCATTGAGAGCAGAGTCATATTGAGCAGTGTCAGTCAGAGCGGATTCAGTCAGAGCAGATTCAGTCAGAGTAGAATCAGAGCAGAGTCAGTCAGAACAGAGTCAGTCAGAGCAGAATCAGTCACGAGTAGAATCAGTCAGAGCAGAATCAGTCAGAGCAGATTCAGTTAGTGCAGAGTCAGTTAGAGCAGACTCTGTCAGAGCAGATTCAGACAGAGCAGAGTCAGTCAGAGCAGATTCAGACAAAGCAGAGTAACTCTGAGAAGAGTCAGTCAGAAGTGGGTCAGTCAGATCAGAGTCAGTCAGACCAGAGTCACACAGAGAAGATTCAGTTAGAGAAGAGTCAGTCAGAGCAGATTCTGTCAGAGCAGAGTCAGTCAGAGCAGAGTCAGTCAGAGCAGAGTCAGTCAGAAGCAGAGTCAGTCCGATGAAAGTCAGTCAGAGCAGAGACAGTCAGAGTAGATTCAGTCAGAGCCGAGATACTCAGAGCAGAGGCAGTCAGAGCAGGGTCACTCAGAGCAGATTCAGTCAGAGTAGAGTCAGCCGGAGCAGAAGACCTCATAGCAAAGACAGTCAGAGCAGTGTCACACAGCGCAGATTCAGTCAGAGCAGAGTCACAGAGAGCAGATTCAGTCAGAGCAGAGTCACCCAGAGCAGATTCAGTCAGAGTACAGTCAGTTAGAGCAGATTCAGTCAGAGCAGATTCAGACAAAGCAGAGTCAGTCAGAGCAAATTCAGACAAAGCAGAGAAAGTCTGAGAACAGTCAGTCAGAGCAGAGTCTGTCAGAACTGGATCAGACAGATCAGAGTCAGTCAGAGCAGATTCAGTTAGAGCAGATTCAGTCAGAGCAGATTCAGACAAAGCAGAGTCCGTCAAAGCAGATTGAGACAAAGCAGAGTAAGTCTGAGAAGTGTCAGTCAGAGCAGAGTCAGTCAGAACTGGATCAGTCAGATCAGAGCCAGTCAAAGCAGAGTCACAGAGCCGATTCAGTCAGAGTAGAGGCAGTCAGAGCAGAGTCAGTCAGAGCAGATTCAGTCAGAGCTGATTCAGTCAGTGCAAAGTCAGTCAGAGCACAGTCAGTCAGAAAAAGAGTCTGTCTGAATAGAGTCTTTCAGAGCAGATTCAGTCAGAGTAGAGTGAGTTAGAGCAGATTCAGTCAGAGCAGACTCAGACAAAGCAGAGTCAGTCAGAGCAGATTCAGACAAAGCAGAGTAACTCTGAGAAGAGTCAGTCAGAAGTGGGTCAGTCAGATCAGAGTCAGTCAGAGCAGTGTCACACAGAGCAGATTCAGTGAGAGTCAGTCAGAGCAGATTCAGTCAGAGCCGAGTCATTGAGAGCAGAGTCATATTGAGCAGTGTCAGTCAGAGCAGAGTCAGTCAGAACTGGGTCAGTCAGATCAGAGTCAGTCAGAGCAGAGTCACACAGATCAGATTCAGTCAGAGTAGAGTCAGCCGGAGCAGAAGACCTCATAGCAAAGACAGTCAGAGCAGTGTCACACAGAGCAGATTCAGTCAGAGTAGAGCAGTCAGAGGAGAGGCAGTCAGAGCAGATTCAGTCAGAGCAGAATCAGTCAGAGCAGATTCAGTTAGAGCAGATTCAGTCAGAGCAGATTCAGACAAAGCAGAGTCCGTCTGAGCAGATTCAGACAAAGCAGAGTAAGTCTGAGAAGTGTCAGTCAGAGCAGAGTCAGTCAGAACTGGATCAGTCAGATCAGAGTCAGTCAAAGCAGAGTCACAGAGCCGATTCAGTCAGAGTAGAGTCAGTCAGAGCAGAGTCAGTCAGAAAGGAGACAGTCAGAGCAGATTCAGTCAGAGCTGATTCAGTCAGTGCAAAGTCAGTCAGAGCACAGTCAGTCAGAAACAGAGTCAGTCTGAATAGAGTCTTTCAGAGCAGATTCAGTCAGAGTAGAGTCAGTTAGAGCAGATTCAGTCAGAGCAGATTCAGACAAAGCAGAGTCAGTCAGAGCAGATTCAGACAAAGCCGAGTAACTCTGAGAAGAGTCAGTCAGAAGTGGTTCAGTGAGTTCAGAGTCAGTCAGAGCAGAGTCACACAGAGCAGATTCGGTCAGAGTCAGTCAGAGCAGATTCAGTCAGAGCCGAGTCATTGAGAGCAGAGTCATATTGAGCAGTGTCAGTCAGAGCAGAGTCAGTCAGAACTGGGTCAGTCAGAACAGAGTCAGTCAGAGCAGAATCAGTCAGAGCAGATTCAGATAGAGCAGATTCAGTCAGAGCAGATTCAGTCAAAGCAGAGTCAGTCAGAGCAAATTCAGTCAGAGCAGATTCAGTCAGCGTAGAATCAGAGCAGAGTCAGTCAGAACAGAGTCAGACAGAGCAGAATCAGTCACGAGCAGAATCAGTCAGAGCAGAATCAGTCAGATCAGATTTAGTTAGAGCAGAGTCAGTTAGAGCAGATTCAGTCAGAGCAGATTCAGACAATGCAGAGTCCGTCAGAGCAGATTCAGACAAAGCAGAGTAAGTCTGAGAAGAGTCAGTCAGAGCAGAGTCAGTCAGAACTGGTTCAGTCAGATCAGAGTCAGTCAAAGCATAGTCACAGAGCCGATTCAGTCAGAGTAGAGTCAGTCAGAGCAGAGTCAGTCAGAGCAGAATCAGTCACGAGCAGAATCAGTCAGAGCAGAATCAGTCAGAGCAGATTCAGTTAGAGTAGATTCAGTCAGAGCAGATTCAGACAAAGCATAGTCAGTCAGAGCAAATTCAGACAAAGCAGAGTAAGTCTGAGAAGAGTCACTCAGAGCAGAGTCTGTCAGAACTGGATCAGTCAGATCGGAGTCAGTCAAAGCAGAGTAACAAAGAGCAGATTCAGTCAGAGTAGAGTCAGTCAGAGCAAATTCAGTCAGAGCTGATTCAGTCAGTGCAAAGTCAGTCAGAGCACAGTCAGTCAGAAACAGAGTCAGTCTGAATAGAGTCTTTCAGAGCAGATTCAGTCAGAGTATAGTCAGATAGAGCAGATTCAGTCAGAGCAGATTCAGACAAAGCAGAGTCAGTCAGAGCAGATTCAGACAAAGCCGAGTAACTCTGAGAAGAGTCAGTCAGAAGTGGGTCAGTCAGATCAGAGTCAGTCAGAGCAGAGTCACACAGAGCAGATTCAGTCAGAGTCAGTCAGAGCAGATTCAGTCAGAGCCAAGTCATTGATAGCAGAGTCATATTGAGCAGTGTCAGTCAGAGCAGACTCAGTCAGAACTGGGTCAGTCAGATCAGAGTCAGTCAGAACAGAGTCAGTCAGAGCAGAATCAGTCAGAGCAGATTCAGTTAGAGCAGATTCAGTCAGAGCTGATTCAGTCAAAGCAGAGTCAGTCAGAGCAAATTCAGACAAAGCAGAGTAAGTCTGAGAAGAGTCAGTCAGAGAAGAGTCAGTCAGAAATGGATCAGTCAGATCAGAGTCAGTCAAAGCAGAGTCACACAGGGCAGATTCATCAGAGTAGGGTCAGTCAGAGCAGAGTCAGTCAGAGCGGATTCAGTCAGAGCAGATTCTGTCAGCGTAGAATCAGAGCAGAGTCAGTCAGAACAGACTCAGACAGAGCAGAATCAGTCACGAGCAGAATCAGTCAGAGCAGAATCAGTCAGATCAGATTTAGTTAGAGCAGAGTCAGTTAGAGCAGATTCAGTCAGAGCAGATTCAGACAAGCAGAGTCAGTCAGAGCAGATTCAGACAAAGTAGAGTAACTTAGAGAAGAGTCAGTCAAAACTGGGTCAGTCAGACCAGAGTCAGATCAGAGTCAGTCAGAGCAGAGCCACACAGAGCAGATTCAGTCAGAGTAGAGTCAGTCAGAGCAGAGTCAGTCAGAGCAGAATCAGTCACGAGCAGAATCAGTCAGAGCAGAATCAGTCAGAGCAGATTCAGTTAGAGTAGATTCAGTCAGAGCAGATTCAGACAAAGCATAGTCAGTCAGAGCAAATTCAGACAAAACAGAGTAAGTCTGAGAAGAGTCACTCAGAGCAGAGTCTGTCAGAACTGGATCAGTCAGATGGGAGTCAGTCAAAGCAGAGTAACAAAGAGCAGATTCAGTCAGAGTAGAGTCAGTCAGAGCAAATTCAGTCAGAGCTGATTCAGTCAGTGCAAAGTCAGTCAGAGCACAGTCAGTCAGAAACAGAGTCAGTCTGAATAGAGTCTTTCAGAGCAGATTCAGTCAGAGTAGAGTCAGTTGGAGCAGATTCAGTCAGAGCAGATTCAGACAAAGCAGGGTCAGTCAGAGCAGATTCAGACAAAGCCGAGTCAGTCAGAGCAGAGTCAGTCAGAAGTGGGTCAGTCAGATCAGAGTCAGTCAGAGCAGAGTTACACAGAGCAGATTCAGACAGAGTAGAGTCAGTCAGAGCAGAGTGAGTCAGAGCATAGTCAGTCAGAGCAGAATCAGTCAGAGCAGATTCAGTTAGAGCAGATTCAGTCAGAGCAGATTCAGACAAAGCAGAGTCTGTCAGAGCAGATTCAGACAAAGCAGAGTAAGTCTGAGAAGAGTCATTCAGAGCAGAGTCAGTCAGAACTGAATCAGTCATATCAGAGTCAGTCAAAGCAGAGTCACAGAGCCGATTCAGTCAGAGTAGAGTTAGTCAGAGCAGAGTCAGTCAGAGCAGAATCAGTCACGAGCAGAATCAGTCAGAGCAGAATCAGTCAGAGCAGATTCAGTTAGAGTAGATTCAGTCAGAGCAGATTCAGACAAAGCAGAGTCAGTCAGAGCAAATTCAGACAAAGCAGAGTAAGTCTGAGAAGAGTCACTCAGAGCAGAGTCTGTCAGAACTGGATCAGTCAGATCGGAGTCAGTCAAAGCAGAGTAACAAAGAGCAGCTTCAGTCAGAGTAGAGTCAGTCAGAGCAGATTCAGTCAGAGTAGAATCAGAGCAGAGTCAGTCAGAGCAGAGTCAGTCAGAGCAGAATCAGTCACGAGCAGAATCAGTCAGAGCAGAATCAGTCAGAGCTGATTGAGTTAGTGCAGAGTCAGTTAGAGCAGACTCTGTCAGAGCAGATTCAGACAAAGCAGAGTCAGTCAGAGCAGATTCAGACAAAGCAGAGTGACTCTGAGAAGAGTCAGTCAGAACTGGGTCAGCCAGATCAGAGTCAGTCAGACCAGAGTCACACAGAGCAGATTCTGTTAGAGAAGAGTCAGTCAGAGCAGATTCTGTCAGAGCAGAGTCAGTCAGAGCAGAGTCAGTCAGAAGCAGAGTCAGTCCGATGAAAGTCAGTCAGAGCAGAGACAGTCAGAGTAGATTCAGTCAGAGCCGAGTAACTCAGAGCAGAGGCAGTCAGAGCAGGGTCACTCAGAGCAGATTCATTCAGAGTAGAGCCAGCCGGAGTAGAAGAACTCATAGCAAAGACAGTCAGAGCAGTGTCACACAGCGCAGATTCAGTCAGAGCAGAGTCACCCAGAGCAGATTCAGTCAGAGTAGAGTCAGTTAGAGCAGATTCAGTCAGAGCAGATTCAGACAAAGCAGAGTCAGTTAGAGCAAATTCAGACAAAGCAGAGAAAGTCTGAGAAGAGTCAGTCAGAGCAGAGTCTTTCAGAACTGGATCAGTCAGATCAGAGTCAGTCAGAGCAGGTTCAGTTAGAGCAGATTCAGTCAGAGCAGATTCAGACAAAGCAGAGTCCGTCAGAGCAGATTCAGACAAAGCAGAGTAAGTCTGAGAAGAGTCAGTCAGAGCAGAGTCAGTCAGAACTGGATCAGTCAGATCAGAGTCAGTCAAAGCAGAGTCACAGAGCCGATTCAGTCAGAGTAGAGTCAGTCAGAGCAGAGTCAGTCAGAGCAGATTCAGTCAGAGCTGATTCAGTCAGTGCAAAGTCTGTCAGAGCACAGTCAGTCAGAAACAGAGTCAGTCTGAATAGAGTCTTTTAGAGCAGATTCAGTCAGAGTAGAGTCAGTTAGAGCAGATTCAGTCAGAGCAGATTGAGACAAAGCAGAGTCAGTCAGAGCAGATTCAGACAAAGCAGAGTAACTCTGAGAAGAGTCACTCAGAAGTGGGTCAGTCAGATCAGAGTCAGTCAGAGCAGAGTCACACAGAGCAGATTCAGTCAGAGTCAGTCAGAGCAGATTCAGTCAGAGCCGAGTCATTGAGAGCAGAGTCATATTGAGCAGTGTCAGTCAGAGCAGAGTCAGTGAGAACTGGGTCAGTCAGATCAGAGTCAGTCAGAGCAGAGTCACACAGAGCAGATTCAGTCAGAGTAGAGTCAGCAGTAGCAGAAGACCTCATAGCAAAGACAGTCAGAGCAGTGTCACACAGAGCAGATTCAGTCAGAGTAGAGCAGTCAGAGGAGAGGCAGTCAGAGCAGATTCAGTCAGAGCAGAATCAGTCAGAGCAGATTCAGTTAGAGCAGATTCAGTCAGAGCAGATTCAGACAAAGCAGAGTCCGGCAGAGCAGATTCAGACAAAGCAGAGTAAGTCTGAGAAGTTTCAGTCAGAGCAGAGTCAGTCAGAACTGGATCAGTCAGATCAGAGTCAGTCAAAGCAGAGTCACAGAGCCGATTCAGTCAGAGTAGAGTCAGTCAGAGCAGAGTCAGTCAGAAAGGAGTCAGTCAGAGCAGATTCAGTCAGAGCTGATTCAGTCAGTGCAAAGTCAGTCAGAGCACAGTCAGTCAGAAACAGAGTCAGTCTGAATAGAGTCTTTCAGAGCAGATTCAGTCAGAGTAGAGTCAGTTAGAGCAGATTCAGTCAGAGTAGATTCAGACAAAGCAGAGTCAGTCAGAGCAGATTCAGACAAAGCCGAGTAACTCTGAGAAGAGTCAGTCAGAAGTGGGTCAGTCAGATCAGAGTCAGTCAGAGCAGAGTCACACAGAGCAGATTCAGGTAGAGTCATTCAGAGCAGATTCTGTCAGAGCCGAGTCATTGAGAGCAGTCATATTGAGAAGTGTCAGTCAGAGCAGAGTCAGTCAGAACTGTGTCAGTCAGATCAGAGTCAGTCAGAACAGAGTCAGTCAGAGCAGAATCAGTCAGAGCAGATTCAGTTAGAGCAGATTCAGTCAGAGCAGATTCAGACAAAGCAGAGTAAGTCTGAGAAGAGTCAGTCAGAGCAGAGTCAGTCAGAAATGGATCAGTCAGATCAGAGTCAGTCAGAGCAGGGTCACTCAGAGACGATTCAGTCAGAGTAGAGTCAGACGAAGTAGAAGAACTCATAGCAAAGACAGTCAGAGCAGTGTCACACAGCGCAGATTCAGTCAGAGCAGAGTCACCCAGAGCAGATTCAGTCAGAGCAGAGTCACCCAGAGCAGATTCAGTCAGAGTAGAGTCAGTCAGATCAGAGTCAGTCAGAGCAGATTCAGTTAGAGCAGATTCAGTCAGAGCAGATTCAGACAAAGGAGAGTCCGGCAGAGCAGATTCAGACAAAGCAGAGTAAGTCTGAGAAGAGTCAGTCAGAGCAGAGTCAGTCAGAACTGCATCAGTCAGATCAGAGTCAGTCAAAGCAGAGTCACAGAGCCGATTCAGTCAGAGTAGAGTCAGTCAGAGCAAAGTCAGTCAGAGCAGATTCAGTCAGTGCAAAGTCAGTCAGAGCACAGTCAGTCAGAAACAGAGTCAGTCTGAATAGAGTCTTTTAGAGCAGATTCAGTCAGAGTAGAGTCATTTACAGCAGATTCAGCCAGAGCAGATTGAGACAAAGCAGAGTCAGTCAGAGCAGATTCAGACAAAGCAGAGTAAGTCTGAGAAGTGTCAGTCAGAGCAGAGTCAGTCAGAACTGGATCAGTCAGATCAGCGTCAGTCAAAGCAGAGTCAGTCAGAGCAGAGTCAGTCAGAAAGGAGTCAGTCAGAGCAGAGTCAGTCAGAGCAGATTCAGTCAGAGCAGATTCAGTCAGAGTAGAATCAGAGCAGAGGCAGTCAGAACAGAGTCAGGCAGAACAAAATCAGTCACGAGTAGAATTAGTCAGAGCAGAATCAGTCAGAGCAGAGTCAGTCAGAGCAGAGTCACACAGAGCAGATTCAGTCAGAGTCAGTCAGAGCAGATTCAGTCAGAGCCAAGTCATTGATAGCAGAGTCATATTGAGCAGTGTCAGTCAGAGCAGACTCAGTCAGAACTGGGTCAGTCAGATCAGAGTCAGTCAGAACAGAGTCAGTCAGAGCAGAATCAGTCAGAGCAGATTCAGTAAGAACAGATTCAGTCAGAGCAGATTCAGTCAAAGCAGAGTCAGTCAGAGCAAATTCAGACAAAGCAGAGTAAGTCTGAGAAGAGTCAGTCAGAGCAGAGTCAGTCAGAAATGAATCAGTCAGATCAGAGTAGGTCAAAGCAGAGTCACACAGAGCAGATTCATCAGAGTAGGGTCAGTCAGAGCAGAGTCAGTCAGAGCGGATTCAGTCAGAGCAGATTCAGTCAGCGTAGAATCAGAGCAGAGTCAGTCAGAACAGAGTCAGACAGAGCAGAATCAGTCACGAGCAGAATCAGTCAGAGCAGAATCAGTCAGATCAGATTTAGTTAGAGCAGAGTCAGTTAGAGCAGATTCAGTCAGAGCAGATTCAGACAAAGTAGAGTAACTTAGAGAAGAGTCAGTCAAAACTGGGTCAGTCAGACCAGAGTCAGATCAGATTCAGTCAGAGCAGAGCCACACAGAGCTGATTCAGTCAGAGTAGAGTCAGTCAGAGCAGAGTCAGTCAGAACAGAGTCAGTCAGAGCAGAATCAGTCAGAGCAGGTTCCGTTAGAGCAGATACAGTCAGAGCAGATTCAGACAAAGCAGAGTCAGTCAGAGCAGATTCAGGCAAAGCAGAGTAACTCAGAGAAGAGTCAGTCAGAGCAGAGTCAGTCAGAAGTGGGTCAGTCAGATCAGAGTCAGTCAGAGCAGAGTTACACAGAGCAGATTCAGACAGAGTAGAGTCAGTCAGAGCAGAGTCAGTCAGAGCATAGTCAGTCAGAGCAGAATCAGTCAGAGCAGATTCAGTTAGAGCAGATTCAGTCAGAGCAGATTCAGACAAAGCAGAGTCTGTCAGAGCAGATTCAGACAAAGCAGAGTAAGTCTGAGAAGAGTCATTCAGAGCAGAGTCAGTCAGAACTGGATCAGTCATATCAGAGTCAGTCAAAGCAGAGTCACAGAGCCGATTCAGTCAGAGTAGAGTCAGTCAGAGCAGAGTCAGTCAGAGCAGAATCAGTCACGAGCAGAATCAGTCAGAGCAGAATCAGTCAGAGCAGATTCAGTTAGAGTAGATTCAGTCAGAGCAGATTCAGACAAAGCAGAGTCAGTCAGAGCAAATTCAGACAAAGCAGAGTAAGTCTGAGAAGAGTCACTCAGAGCAGAGTCTGTCAGAACTGGATCAGTCAGATCGGAGTGAGTCAAAGCAGAGTAACAAAGAGCAGATTCAGTCAGAGTAGAGTCAGTCAGAGCAGATTCAGTCAGAGTAGAATCAGAGCAGAGTCAGTCAGAACAGAGTCAGTCAGAGCAGAATCAGTCACGAGCAGAATCAGTCAGAGCAGAATCAGTCAGAGCAGATTCAGTTAGTGCAGAGTCAGTTAGAGCAGACTCTGTCAGAGCAGATTCAGACAAAGCAGAGTCAGTCAGAGCAGATTCAGACAAAGCAGAGTGACTCTGAGAAGAGTCAGTCAGAACTGGGTCAGCCAGATCAGAGTCAGTCAGACCAGAGTCACACAGAGCAGATTCTGTTAGAGAAGAGTCAGTCAGAGCAGATTCTGTCAGAGCAGAGTCAGTCAGAACAGAGTCAGTCAGAAGCAGAGTCAGTCCGATGAAAGTCAGTCAGAGCAGAGACAGTCAGAGTAGATTCAGTCAGAGCCGAGTAACTCAGAGCAGAGGCAGTCAGAGCAGGGTCACTCAGAGGAGATTCAGTCAGAGTAGAGCCAGCCGGAGTAGAAGAACTCATAGCAAAGACAGTCAGAGCAGTGTCACACAGCGCAGATTCAGTCAGAGCAGAGTCACCCAGAGCAGATTCAGTCAGAGCAGAGTCACCCAGAGCAGATTCAGTCAGAGTAGAGTCAGTTAGAGCAGATTCAGTCAGAGCAGATTCAGACAAAGCAGAGTCAGTCAGAGCAAATTCAGACAAAGCAGAGAAAGTCTGAGAAGAGTCAGTCAGAGCAGAGTCTTTCAGAACTGGATCAGTCAGATCAGAGTCAGTCAGAGTAGAGTCAGTTAGAGCAGATTCAGTCAGAGCAGATTCAGACAAAGCAGAGTCCGTCAGAGCAGATTCAGACAAAGCAGAGTAAGTCTGAGAAGAGTCAGACAGAGCAGAGTCAGTCAGAACTGGATCAGTCAGATCAGAGTCAGTCAAAGCAGAGTCACAGAGCCGATTCAGTCAGAGTAGAGTCAGTCAGAGCAGAGTCAGTCAGAGCAGATTCAGTCAGAGCTGATTCAGTCAGTGCAAAGTCAGTCAGAGCACAGTCAGTCAGAAACAGAGTCAGTCTGAATAGAGTCTTTTAGAGCAGATTCAGTCAGAGTAGAGTCAGTTAGAGCAGATTCAGTCAGAGCAGATTGAGACAAAGCAGAGTCAGTCAGAGCAGATTCAGACAAAGCAGAGTAACTCTGAGAAGAGTCAGTCAGAAGTGGGTCAGTCAGATCAGAGTCAGTCAGAGCAGAGTCACACAGAGTAGATTCAGTCAGAGTCAGTCAGAGCAGATTCAGTCAGAGCCGAGTCATTGAGAGCAGAGTCATATTGAGCAGTGTCAGTCAGAGCAGAGTCAGTGAGAACTGGGTCAGTCAGATCAGAGTCAGTCAGAGCAGAGTCACACAGAGCAGATTCAGTCAGAGTAGAGTCAGCAGTAGCAGAAGACCTCATAGCAAAGACAGTCAGAGCAGTGTCACACAGAGCAGATTCAGTCAGAGTAGAGCAGTCAGAGGAAAGGCAGTCAGAGCAGATTCAGTCAGAGCAGAATCAGTCAGAGCAGATTCAGTTAGAGCAGATTCAGTCAGAGCAGATTCAGACAAAGCAGAGACCGTCTGAGCAGATTCAGACAAAGCAGAGGAAGTCTGAGAAGTGTCATTCAGAGCAGTGTCAGTCAGAACTGGATCAGTCAGATCAGAGTCAGTCAAAGCAGAGTCACAGAGCCGATTCAGTCAGAGTAGAGTCAGTCAGAGCAGAGTCAGTCAGAAAGGAGTCAGTCAGAGCAGATTCAGTCAGAGCTGATTCAGTCAGTGCAAAGTCAGTCAGAGCACAGTCAGTCAGAAACAGAGTCAGTCTGAATAGAGTCTTTCAGAGCAGATTCAGTCAGAGTAGAGTCAGTTAGAGCAGATTCAGTCAGAGTAGATTCAGACAAAGCAGAGTCAGTCAGAGCAGATTCAGACAAAGCCGAGTAACTCTGAGAAGAGTCAGTCAGAAGTGGGTCAGTCAGATCAGAGTCAGTCACAGCAGAGTCACACAGAGCAGATTCAGGTAGAGTCATTCAGAGCAGATTCTGTCAGAGCCGAGTCATTGAGAGCAGAGTCATATTGAGCAGTGTCAGTCAGAGCAGAGTCAGTCAGAACTGTGTCAGTCAGATCAGAGTCAGTCAGAACAGAGTCAGTCAGAGCAGAATCAGTCAGAGCAGATTCAGTTAGAGCAGAATGTGTCAGAGCAGATTCAGACAAAGCAGAGTAAGTCTGAGAAGAGTCAGTCAGAAATGGATCAGTCAGATCAGAGTCAGTCAGAGCAGGGTCACTCAGAGACGATTCAGTCAGAGTAGAGTCAGACGAAGTAGAAGAACTCATAGCAAAGACAGTCAGAGTAGTGTCACACAGCGCAGATTCAGTCAGAGCAGAGTCACCCAGAGCAGATTCAGTCAGAGCAGAGTCACCCAGAGCAGATTCAGTCAGAGGAGAGTCAGTTAGAGCAGATTCAGTCAGAGCAGATTCAGACAAAGTAGAGTCAGTCAGAGCAAATTCAGACAAAGCAGGGAAAGTCTGAGAAGAGTCAGTCAGAGCAGAGTCTGTCAGAACTGGATCAGTCAGATCAGAGTCAGTCAGAGCAGATTCAGTTAGAGCAGATTCAGTCAGAGCAGATTCAGACAAAGCAGAGTCCGGCAGAGCAGATTCAGACAAAGCAGAGTAAGTCTGAGAAGAGTCAGTCAGAGCAGAGTCAGTCAGAACTGCATCAGTCAGATCAGAGTCAGTCAAAGCAGAGTCACAGAGCCGATTCAGTCAGAGTAGAGTCAGTCAGAGCAAAGTCAGTCAGAGCAGATTCAGTCAGAGCTGATTCAGTCAGTGCAAAGTCAGTCAGAGCACAGTCAGTCAGAAACAGAGTCAGTCTGAATAGAGTCTTTTAGAGCAGATTCAGTCAGAGTAGAGTCATTTACAGCAGATTCAGTCAGAGCAGATTGAGACAAAGCAGAGTCAGTCAGAGCAGATTCAGACAAAGCAGAGTAACTCTGAGAAGAGTCAGTCAGAAGTGGGTCAGTCAGATCAGAGTCAGTCAGAGCAGAGTCACACAGAGCAGATTCAGTCAGAGTCAGTCAGAGCAGATTCAGTCAGAGCAGATTCAGTCAGCGTAGAATCAGAGCAGAGTCTGTCAGAACAGAGTCAGACAGAGCAGAATCAGTCACGAGCAGAATCAGTCAGAGCAGAATCAGTCAGATCAGATTTAGTTAGAGCAGAGTCAGTTAGAGCAGATTCAGTCAGAGCAGATTCAGACAAGCAGAGTCAGTCAGAGCAGATTCAGACAAAGTAGAGTAAATCAGAGAAGAGTCAGTCAAAACTGGGTCAGTCAGACCAGAGTCAGATCAGAGTCAGTCAGAGCAGAGCCACACAGAGCAGATTCAGTCAGAGTAGAGTCAGTCAGAGCAGAATCAGTCAGAGCAGATTCAGTTAGAGCAGACTCAGTCAGAGCAGATTCAGACAAAGCAGAGTCCGTCAGAGCAGATTCAGGCAAAGCAGAGTAAGTCTGAGAAGAGTCAGTCAGAGCAGAGTCAGTCAGAACTGGATCAGTCAGATCAGAGTCAGTCAAAGCAGAGTCACAGAGCCGATTCAGTCAGAGTAGAGTCAGTCAGAGCAGAGTCAGTCAGAAAGGAGTCAGTCAGAGCAGATTCAGTCAGAGCTGATTCAGTCAGAGTAGAGTCAGTTAGAGCAGATTCAGTCAGAGCAGATTCAGACAAAGCAGAGTCAGTCAGAGCAGATTCAGACAAAGCCGAGTAACTCTGAGAAGAGTGAGTCAGAAGTGGGTCAGTCAGATCAGAGTCAGTCAGAGCAGAGTCACACAGAGCAGATTCAGGTATAGTCATTTAGAGCAGATTCAGTCAGAGCCGAGTCATTGAAAGCAGAGTCATATTGAGTAGTGTCAGTCAGAGCAGAGTCAGTCAGAACTGTGTCAGTCAGATCAGAGTCAGTCAGAACAGAGTCAGTCAGAGCAGAATCAGTCAGAGCAGATTCAGTTAGAGCAGATTCAGTCAGAGCAGATTCAGACAAAGCAGAGTAAGACTGAGAAGAGTCAGTCAGAGCAGAGTCAGTCAGAAAAGGGTCAGTCAGATCAGAGTCAGTCAAAGCAGAGTCACACAGAGCAGATTCATCTGAGTAGGGTCAGTCAGAGCAGAGTCAGTCAGAGCGGATTCAGTCAGTGCAGATTCAGTCAGCGTAGAATCAGAGCAGAGTCAGTCAGAACAGAGTCAGACAGAGCAGAATCAGTCACGAGCAGAATCAGTCAGAGCAGAATCAGTCAGATCAGATTTAGTTAGAGCAGAGTCAGTTAGAGGAGATTCATTCAGAGCAGATTCAGACAAGCAGAGTCAGTCAGAGCAGATTCAGACAAAGTAGAGTAACACAGAGAAGAGTCAGTCAAAACTGGGTCAGTCAGACCAGAGTCAGATCAGAGTCAGTCAGAGCAGAGCCACACAGAGCAGATTCAGTCAGAGTAGAGTCAGTCAGAGCAGAGTCAGTCAGAACAGAGTCAGTCAGAGCAGAATCAGTCAGAGCAGATTCCGTTAGAGCAGATACAGTCAGAGCAGATTCAGACAAAGCAGAGTCAGTCAGAGCAGATTCAGACAAAGCAGAGTAACTCAGAGAAGAGTCAGTCAGAGCAGAGTCAGTCAGAAGTGGGTCAGTCAGATCAGAGTCAGTCAGAGCAGAGTTACACAGAGCAGATTCAGACAGAGTAGAGTCAGTCAGAGCAGAGTCAGTCAGAGCAGAGTCAGTCAGAGCAGAATCAGTCAGAGCAGATTCAGTTAGAGCAGATTCAGTCAGAGCAGATTCAGACAAAGCAGAGTCAGTCAGAGCAGATTCAGACAAAGCAGAGTAAGTCTGAGAGGAGTCAGTCAGAGCAGAGTCAGTCAGAACTGGATCAGTCAGATCAGAGTCAGTCAAATCAGAGTCACAGAGCCGATTCAGTCAGAGTAGAGTCAGTCAGAGCAGAGTCAGTCAGAAAGGAGTCAGTCAGAGCAGATTCAGTCAGAGCTGATTCAGTTAGTGCAAAGTCAGCCAGGGCACAGTCAGTCAGATACAGAGTCAGTCTGAATAGAGTCTTTCAGAGCAGATACAGTCAGAGTAGAGTCAGTTAGAGCAGATTCAGTCAGAGCAGGTTCAGACAAAGCAGAATCAGTCAGAGCAGATGCAGACAAAGCAGAGTAACTCTGAGAAGAGTCAGTCAGAAGTGGGTCAGTCAAATCAGAGTCACACAGAGCAGATTCAGTCAGAATCAGTCAGAGCAGATTCAGTCACAGCCGAGTCATTGAGAGCAGAGTCATATTGAGCAGTGTCAGTCAGAGCAGAGTCAGTCAGAACTGGGTCAGTCAGATCAGAGTCAGTCAGAGCAGAGTCACACAGAGCAGATTCAGTCAGAACAGAGTCAGTCAGAGCAGTATCAGTCAGAGCAGATTCAGTTAGAGCAGATTCAGTCAGAGCAGATTCAGACAAAGCAGAGTCAGTCAGAGCAGATTCAGACAAAGCAGAGTAAGTCTGAGAAGAGTCAGTCAGAACTGGGTCAGTCAGATCAGAGTCAGTCAGAGCAGAGTCACACAGAGCAGATTCAGTTAGAGAAGAGTCAGTCAGAGCAGATTCTGTCAGAGCAGAGTCAGTCAGTGCAGAGTCAGTCAGAGCAGAGTCAGTCAGAAGCAGAGTCAGTCTGAATAGACTCAGTCCGATGAAAGTCAATCAGAGCAGAGACAGTCAGAGTAGATTCAGACAGAGCCGAGTAACTCAGAGCAGAGGCAGTCAGAGCAGGATCACCCATAGCAGATTCAGTCAGAGCAGAGTCACACTGAGCGGTGTCAGTCTGAGTAGAGTCAGTCAGAGCAGAGTCAGCTAGAACAGAGTCAGTCAGAGCAGAATCAGTAGGAGCAGATTCAGTTAGAGCAGATTCAGTCAGAGCAGATTCAGACAAAGCAGAGTCAGTCAGAGCAAATTCAGACAAAGCAGAGTAAGTCTGAGAAGAGTCACTCAGAGCAGAGTCTGTCAGAACCGGATCAGTCAGATCGGAGTCAGTCAAAGCAGAGTCACAAAGAGCAGATTCAGTCAGAGTAGAGTCAGTCAGAGCAGATTCAGTCAGAGCAGATTCAGTCAGAGTAGAATCAGAGCAGAGTCAGTCAGAACAGAGTCAGTCAGAGCAGAATCAGTCACGAGCATAATCAGTCAGAGTAGAATCAGTCAGAGCAGATTCAGTTAGAGCAGAGTCAGTTAGAGCAGATTCTGTCAGAGCAGATTCAGACAAAGCAGAGTCAGTCAGAGCAGATTCAGACAAAGCAGAGTAACTCTGAGAAGAGTCAGTCAGAACTGGGTCAGTCAGATCAGAGTCAGTCAGACCAGAGTCACACAGAGCAGATTCAGTTAGAGAAGAGTCAGTCAGAGCAGATTCTGTCAGAGCAGAGTCAGTCAGAGCAGAGTCAGTCAGAGCAGAGTCATTCAGAAGCAGAGTCAGTCCGATGAAAGTCAGTCAGAGCAGAGACAGTCAGAGTAGATTCAGTCAGAGCCGAGTAACTCAGAGCAGAGGCAGTCAGAGCAGGGTTACCCATAGCAGATTCAGTCACAGCAGAGTAACACAAAGCGGAGTCAGTCAGAGTAGAGTCAGTCAGAGCAGAGTCAGTTAGAACAGAGTCAGTCAGAGCAGAATCAGTCAGAGCAGATTCAGTTAGAGCAGATTCAGTCAGAGCAGATTCAGACAAAGCAGAGTCACTCAGAGCAAATTCAGACAAAGCAGAGTAAGTCTGAGAAGAGTCACTCAGAGCAGAGTCTGTCAGAACTGGATCAGTCAGATCGGAGTCAGTCAAAGCAAAGTCACAAAGAGCAGATTCAGTCAGAGTAGAGTCAGTCAATGCAGAGTCAGTCAGAGCAGATTCAGTCAGAGCAGATTCAGTCAGAGTAGAATCAGAGCAGAGTCAGTCAGAACAGAGTCAGTCAGAGCAGAATCAGTCACGAGCAGAATCAGTCAGAGCAGAATCAGTCAGAGCCGATTCAGTTAGAGCACAGTCAGTTAGAGCAGATTCTGTCAGAGCAGATTCAGACAAAGCAGAGTCAGTCAGAGCAGATTCAGTTAGAGCAGATTCAGTCAGAGCAGATTCAGACAAAGCAGAGTCCGTCAGAGCAGATTCAGACAAAGCAGAGTAAGTCTGAGAAGTGTCAGTCAGAGCAGAGTCAGTCAGAACTGGATCAGTCAGATCAGAGTCAGTCAAAGCAGAGTCAGTCAGAGCAGAGTCAGTCAGAAAGGAGTCAGTCAGAGCAGAGTCAGTCAGAGCAGATTCAGTCAGAGCAGATTCAGTCAGAGTAGAATCAGAGCAGAGGCAGTCAGAACAGAGTCAGGCAGAACAAAATCAGTCACGAGTAGAATTAGTCAGAGCAGAATCAGTCAGAGCAGATTCAGTCAGAGTAGAGTCAGTTAGAGCAGATTCAGTCAGAGCAGATTCAGACAAAGCAGAGTCAGTCAGAGCAGATTCAGACAAAGCAGAGTAACTCTGAGAAGAGTCAGTCAGAAGTGGGTCAGTCAGATCAGAGTCAGTCAGAGCAGAGTCACACAGAGCAGATTCAGTTAGAGAAGAGTCAGTCAGAGCAGATTCTGTCAGAGCAGAGTCAGTCAGAGCAGAGTCAGTCAGAAGCAGAGTCAGTCCGATGAAAGTCAGTCAGAGCAGAGACAGTCAGAGTAGATTCAGTCAGAGCCGAGTAACTCAGAGCAGAGGCAGTCAGAGCAGGGTCACCCATAGCAGATTCAGTCAGAGCAGAGTCACACAGAGCGGAGTCAGTCAGAGTAGAGTCAGTCAGAGCAGAGTCAGTTAGAACAGAGTCAGTCAGAGCAGAATCAGTCAGAGCAGATTCAGTTAGAGCAGATTCAGTCAGAGCAGATTCAGACAAAGCAGAGTCAGTTACAGCAAATTCAGACAAAGCAGAGTAAGTCTGAGAAGAGTCAGTCAGAGCAGAGTCAGTCAGAAATGGATCAGTCAGAGTAGAGTCAGTCAGAGCAGAGTCAGTCAGAGCAGATTCAGTCAGAGCAGATTCAGTCAGAGTAGAATCAGAACAGAGTCAGTCAGAACAGAGTCAGTCAGAGCAGAATCAGTCACGAGCAGAATCAGTCAGAGCAGAATCAGTCAGAGCAGATTCAGTCAGAGCTGATTCAGTTAGTGCAAAGTCAGCCAGAGCACAGTCAGTCAGAAACAGAGTCAGTCTGAATAGAGTCTTTCAGAGCAGATACAGTCAGAGTAGAGTCAGTTAGAGCAGATTCAGTCAGAGCAGGTTCAGACAAAGCAGAATCAGTCAGAGCAGATGCAGACAAAGCAGAGTAACTCTGAGAAGAGTCAGTCAGAAGTGGGTCAGTCAAATCAGAGTCACACAGAGCAGATTCAGTCAGAGTCAGTCAGAGCAGATTCAGTCACAGCCGAGTCATTGAGAGCAGAGTCATATTGAGCAGTGTCAGTCAGAGCAGAGTCAGTCAGAACTGGGTCAGTCAGATCAGAGTCAGTCAGAGCAGAGTCACACAGAGCAGATTCAGTCAGAACAGAGTCAGTCAGAGCAGAATCAGTCAGAGCAGATTCAGTTAGAGCAGATTCAGTCAGAGCAGATTCAGACAAAGCAGAGTCAGTCAGAGCAGATTCAGACAAAGCAGAGTAAGTCTGAGAAGAGTCAGTCAGAACTGGGTCAGTCAGATCAGAGTCAGTCAGAGCAGAGTCACACAGAGCAGATTCAGTTAGAGAAGAGTCAGTCAGAGCAGAATCTGTCAGAGCAGAGTCAGTCAGTGCAGAGTCAGTCAGAGCAGAGTCAGTCAGAAGCAGAGTCAGTCTGAATAGACTCAGTCCGATGAAAGTCAATCAGAGCAGAGACAGTCAGAGTAGATTCAGACAGAGCCGAGTAACTCAGAGCAGAGGCAGTCAGAGCAGGATCACCCATAGCAGATTCAGTCAGAGCAGAGTCACACTGAGCGGTGTCAGTCAGAGTAGAGTCAGTCAGAGCAGAGTCAGCTAGAACAGAGTCAGTCAGAGCAGAATCAGTAGGAGCAGATTCAGTTAGAGCAGATTCAGTCAGAGCAGATTCAGACAAAGCAGAGTCATTCAGAGCAAATTCAGACAAAGCAGAGTAAGTCTGAGAAGAGTCACTCAGAGCAGAGTCTGTCAGAACTGGATCAGTCAGATCGGAGTCAGTCAAAGCAGAGTCACAAAGAGCAGATTCAGTCAGAGTAGAGTCAGTCAGAGCAGATTCAGTCAGAGCAGATTCAGTCAGAGTAGAATCAGAGCAGAGTCAGTCAGAACAGAGTCAGTCAGAGCAGAATCAGTCACGAGCAGAATCAGTCAGAGCAGAATCAGTCAGAGCCGATTCAGTTAGAGCACAGTCAGTTAGAGCAGATTCTGTCAGAGCAGATTCAGTTAGAGCAGATTCAGTCAGAGCAGATTCAGACAAAGCAGAGTCCGTCAGAGCAGATTCAGACAAAGCAGAGTAAGTCTGAGAAGTGTCAGTCAGAGCAGAGTCAGTCAGAACTGGATCAGTCAGATCAGAGTCAGTCAAAGCAGAGTCAGTCAGAGCAGAGTCAGTCAGAAAGGAGTCAGTCAGAGCAGAGTCAGTCAGAGCAGATTCAGTCAGAGCAGATTCAGTCAGAGTAGAATCAGAGCAGAGGCAGTCAGAACAGAGTCAGGCAGAACAAAATCAGTCACGAGTAGAATTAGTCAGAGCAGAATCAGTCAGAGCAGATTCAGTCAGAGTAGAGTCAGTTAGAGCAGATTCAGTCAGAGCAGATTCAGACAAAGCAGAGTCAGTCAGAGCAGATTCAGACAAAGCAGAGTAACTCTGAGAAGAGTCAGTCAGAAGTGGGTCAGTCAGATCAGAGTCAGTCAGAGCAGAGTCACACAGAGCAGATTCAGTTAGAGAAGAGTCAGTCAGAGCAGATTCTGTCAGAGCAGAGTCAGTCAGAGCAGAGTCAGTCAGAAGCAGAGTCAGTCCGATGAAAGTCAGTCAGAGCAGAGACAGTCAGAGTAGATTCAGTCAGAGCCGAGTAACTCAGAGCAGAGGCAGTCAGAGCAGGGTCACCCATAGCAGATTCAGTCAGAGCAGAGTCACACAGAGCGGAGTCAGTCAGAGTAGAGTCAGTCAGAGCAGAGTCAGTTAGAACAGAGTCAGTCAGAGCAGAATCAGTCAGAGCAGATTCAGTTAGAGCAGATTCAGTCAGAGCAGATTCAGACAAAGCAGAGTCAGTTACAGCAAATTCAGACAAAGCAGAGTAAGTCTGAGAAGAGTCAGTCAGAGCAGAGTCAGTCAGAAATGGATCAGTCAGAGTAGAGTCAGTCAGAGCAGAGTCAGTCAGAGCAGATTCAGTCAGAGCAGATTCAGTCAGAGTAGAATCAGAACAGAGTCAGTCAGAACAGAGTCAGTCAGAGCAGAATCAGTCACGAGCAGAATCAGTCAGAGCAGAATCAGTCAGAGCAGATTCAGTCAGAGCTGATTCAGTTAGTGCAAAGTCAGCCAGAGCACAGTCAGTCAGAAACAGAGTCAGTCTGAATAGAGTCTTTCAGAGCAGATACAGTCAGAGTAGAGTCAGTTAGAGCAGATTCAGTCAGAGCAGGTTCAGACAGAGCAGAATCAGTCAGAGCAGATGCAGACAAAGCAGAGTAACTCTGAGAAGAGTCAGTCAGAAGTGGGTCAGTCAAATCAGAGTCACACAGAGCAGATTCAGTCAGAGTCAGTCAGAGCAGATTCAGTCACAGCCGAGTCATTGAGAGCAGAGTCATATTGAGCAGTGTCAGTCAGAGCAGAGTCAGTCAGAACTGGGTCAGTCAGATCAGAGTCAGTCAGAGCAGAGTCACACAGAGCAGATTCAGTCAGAACAGAGTCAGTCAGAGCAGAATCAGTCAGAGCAGATTCAGTTAGAGCAGATTCAGTCAGAGCAGATTCAGACAAAGCAGAGTCAGTCAGAGCAGATTCAGACAAAGCAGAGTAAGTCTGAGAAGAGTCAGTCAGAACTGGGTCAGTCAGATCAGAGTCAGTCAGAGCAGAGTCACACAGAGCAGATTCAGTTAGAGAAGAGTCAGTCAGAGCAGATTCTGTCAGAGCAGAGTCAGTCAGTGCAGAGTCAGTCAGAGCAGAGTCAGTCAGAAGCAGAGTCAGTCTGAATAGACTCAGTCCGATGAAAGTCAATCAGAGCAGAGACAGTCAGAGTAGATTCAGACAGAGCCGAGTAACTCAGAGCAGAGGCAGTCAGAGCAGGATCACCCATAGCAGATTCAGTCAGAGCAGAGTCACACTGAGCGGTGTCAGTCAGAGTAGATTCAGTCAGAGCAGAGTCAGCTAGAACAGAGTCAGTCAGAGCAGAATCAGTAGGAGCAGATTCAGTTAGAGCAGATTCAGTCAGAGCAGATTCAGACAAAGCAGAGCCAGTCAGAGCAAATTCAGACAAAGCAGAGTAAGTCTGAGAAGAGTCACTCAGAGCAGAGTCTGTCAGAACTGGATCAGTCAGATCGGAGTCAGTCAAAGCAGAGTCACAAAGAGCAGATTCAGTCAGAGTAGAGTCAGTCAGAGCAGATTCAGTCAGAGCAGATTCAGTCAGAGTAGAATCAGAGCAGAGTCAGTCAGAACAGAGTCAGTCAGAGCAGAATCAGTCACGAGCAGAATCAGTCAGAGCAGAATCAGTCAGAGCCGATTCAGTTAGAGCACAGTCAGTTAGAGCAGATTCTGTCAGAGCAGATTCAGACAAAGCAGAGTCAGTCAGAGCAGATTCAGTTAGAGCAGATTCAGTCAGAGCAGATTCAGACAAAGCAGAGTCCGTCAGAGCAGATTCAGACAAAGCAGAGTAAGTCTGAGAAGTGTCAGTCAGAGCAGAGTCAGTCAGAACTGGATCAGTCAGATCAGAGTCAGTCAAAGCAGAGTCAGTCAGAGCAGAGTCAGTCAGAAAGGAGTCAGTCAGAGCAGAGTCAGTCAGAGCAGATTCAGTCAGAGCAGATTCAGTCAGAGTAGAATCAGAGCAGAGGCAGTCAGAACAGAGTCAGGCAGAACAAAATCAGTCACGAGTAGAATTAGTCAGAGCAGAATCAGTCAGAGCAGATTCAGTCAGAGTAGAGTCAGTTAGAGCAGATTCAGTCAGAGCAGATTCAGACAAAGCAGAGTCAGTCAGAGCAGATTCAGACAAAGCAGAGTAACTCTGAGAAGAGTCAGTCAGAAGTGGGTCAGTCAGATCAGAGTCAGTCAGAGCAGAGTCACACAGAGCAGATTCAGTTAGAGAAGAGTCAGTCAGAGCAGATTCTGTCAGAGCAGAGTCAGTCAGAGCAGAGTCAGTCAGAAGCAGAGTCAGTCCGATGAAAGTCAGTCAGAGCAGAGACAGTCAGAGTAGATTCAGTCAGAGCCGAGTAACTCAGAGCAGAGGCAGTCAGAGCAGGATCACCCATAGCAGATTCAGTCAGAGCAGAGTCACACAGAGCGGAGTCAGTCAGAGTAGAGTCAGTCAGAGCAGAGTCAGTTAGAACAGAGTCAGTCAGATCAGAGTCAGTCAGAGCAGAGTCACACAGAGCAGATTCAGTTAGAGAAGAGTCAGTCAGAGCAGATTCTGTCAGAGCAGAGTCAGTCAGTGCAGAGTCAGTCAGAGCAGAGTCAGTCAGAAGCAGAGTCAGTCTGAATAGACTCAGTCCGATGAAAGTCAATCAGAGCAGAGACAGTCAGAGCAGATTCAGACAAAGCAGAGTCCGTCAGAGCAGATTCAGACAAAGCAGAGTAAATCTGAGAAGTGTCAGTCAGAGCAGAGTCAGTCAGAACTGGATCAGTCAGATCAGAGTCAGTCAAAGCAGAGTCAGTCAGAGCAGAGTCAGTCAGAAAGGAGTCAGTCAGAGCAGAGTCAGTCAGAGCAGATTCAGTTAGAGCAGATTCAGTCAGAGCAGATTCAGACAAAGCAGAGTCAGTCAGAGCAAATTCAGACAAAGCAGAGTAAGTCTGAGAAGAGTCACTCAGAGCAGAGTCTGTCAGAACCGGATCAGTCAGATCGGAGTCAGTCAAAGCAGAGTCACAAAGAGCAGATTCAGTCAGAGTAGAGTCAGTCAGAGCAGATTCAGTCAGAGCAGATTCAGTCAGAGTAGAATCAGAGCAGAGTCAGTCAGAACAGAGTCAGTCAGAGCAGAATCAGTCACGAGCATAATCAGTCAGAGCAGAATCAGTCAGAGCAGATTCAGTTAGAGCAGAGTCAGTTAGAGCAGATTCTGTCAGAGCAGATTCAGACAAAGCAGAGTCAGTCAGAGCAGATTCAGACAAAGCAGAGTAACTCTGAGAAGAGTCAGTCAGAACTGGGTCAGTCAGATCAGAGTCAGTCAGACCAGAGTCACACAGAGCAGATTCAGTTAGAGAAGAGTCAGTCAGAGCAGATTCTGTCAGAGCAGAGTCAGTCAGAGCAGAGTCAGTCAGAGCAGAGTCATTCAGAAGCAGAGTCAGTCCGATGAAAGTCAGTCAGAGCAGAGACAGTCAGAGTAGATTCAGTCAGAGCCGAGTAACTCAGAGCAGAGGCAGTCAGAGCAGGGTTACCCATAGCAGATTCAGTCACAGCAGAGTAACACAAAGCGGAGTCAGTCAGAGTAGAGTCAGTCAGAGCAGAGTCAGTTAGAACAGAGTCAGTCAGAGCAGAATCAGTCAGAGCAGATTCAGTTAGAGCAGATTCAGTCAGAGCAGATTCAGACAAAGCAGAGTCACTCAGAGCAAATTCAGACAAAGCAGAGTAAGTCTGAGAAGAGTCACTCAGAGCAGAGTCTGTCAGAACTGGATCAGTCAGATCGGAGTCAGTCAAAGCAAAGTCACAAAGAGCAGATTCAGTCAGAGTAGAGTCAGTCAATGCAGAGTCAGTCAGAGCAGATTCAGTCAGAGCAGATTCAGTCAGAGTAGAATCAGAGCAGAGTCAGTCAGAACAGAGTCAGTCAGAGCAGAATCAGTCACGAGCAGAATCAGTCAGAGCAGAATCAGTCAGAGCCGATTCAGTTAGAGCACAGTCAGTTAGAGCAGATTCTGTCAGAGCAGATTCAGACAAAGCAGAGTCAGTCAGAGCAGATTCAGTTAGAGCAGATTCAGTCAGAGCAGATTCAGACAAAGCAGAGTCCGTCAGAGCAGATTCAGACAAAGCAGAGTAAGTCTGAGAAGTGTCAGTCAGAGCAGAGTCAGTCAGAACTGGATCAGTCAGATCAGAGTCAGTCAAAGCAGAGTCAGTCAGAGCAGAGTCAGTCAGAAAGGAGTCAGTCAGAGCAGAGTCAGTCAGAGCAGATTCAGTCAGAGCAGATTCAGTCAGAGTAGAATCAGAGCAGAGGCAGTCAGAACAGAGTCAGGCAGAACAAAATCAGTCACGAGTAGAATTAGTCAGAGCAGAATCAGTCAGAGCAGATTCAGTCAGAGTAGAGTCAGTTAGAGCAGATTCAGTCAGAGCAGATTCAGACAAAGCAGAGTCAGTCAGAGCAGATTCAGACAAAGCAGAGTAACTCTGAGAAGAGTCAGTCAGAAGTGGGTCAGTCAGATCAGAGTCAGTCAGAGCAGAGTCACACAGAGCAGATTCAGTTAGAGAAGAGTCAGTCAGAGCAGATTCTGTCAGAGCAGAGTCAGTCAGAGCAGAGTCAGTCAGAAGCAGAGTCAGTCCGATGAAAGTCAGTCAGAGCAGAGACAGTCAGAGTAGATTCAGTCAGAGCCGAGTAACTCAGAGCAGAGGCAGTCAGAGCAGGGTCACCCATAGCAGATTCAGTCAGAGCAGAGTCACACAGAGCGGAGTCAGTCAGAGTAGAGTCAGTCAGAGCAGAGTCAGTTAGAACAGAGTCAGTCAGAGCAGAATCAGTCAGAGCAGATTCAGTTAGAGCAGATTCAGTCAGAGCAGATTCAGACAAAGCAGAGTCAGTTACAGCAAATTCAGACAAAGCAGAGTAACTCTGAGAAGAGTCAGTCAGAAGTGGGTCAGTCAAATCAGAGTCACACAGAGCAGATTCAGTCAGAGTCAGTCAGAGCAGATTCAGTCACAGCCGAGTCATTGAGAGCAGAGTCATATTGAGCAGTGTCAGTCAGAGCAGAGTCAGTCAGAACTGGGTCAGTCAGATCAGAGTCAGTCAGAGCAGAGTCACACAGAGCAGATTCAGTCAGAACAGAGTCAGTCAGAGCAGAATCAGTCAGAGCAGATTCAGTTAGAGCAGATTCAGTCAGAGCAGATTCAGACAAAGCAGAGTCAGTCAGAGCAGATTCAGACAAAGCAGAGTAAGTCTGAGAAGAGTCAGTCAGAACTGGGTCAGTCAGATCAGAGTCAGTCAGAGCAGAGTCACACAGAGCAGATTCAGTTAGAGAAGAGTCAGTCAGAGCAGAATCTGTCAGAGCAGAGTCAGTCAGTGCAGAGTCAGTCAGAGCAGAGTCAGTCAGAAGCAGAGTCAGTCTGAATAGACTCAGTCCGATGAAAGTCAATCAGAGCAGAGACAGTCAGAGTAGATTCAGACAGAGCCGAGTAACTCAGAGCAGAGGCAGTCAGAGCAGGATCACCCATAGCAGATTCAGTCAGAGCAGAGTCACACTGAGCGGTGTCAGTCAGAGTAGAGTCAGTCAGAGCAGAGTCAGCTAGAACAGAGTCAGTCAGAGCAGAATCAGTAGGAGCAGATTCAGTTAGAGCAGATTCAGTCAGAGCAGATTCAGACAAAGCAGAGTCAGTCAGAGCAAATTCAGACAAAGCAGAGTAAGTCTGAGAAGAATCACTCAGAGCAGAGTCTGTCAGAACTGGATCAGTCAGATCGGAGTCAGTCAAAGCAGAGTCACAAAGAGCAGATTCAGTCAGAGTAGAGTCAGTCAGAGCAGATTCAGTCAGAGCAGATTCAGTCAGAGTAGAATCAGAGCAGAGTCAGTCAGAACAGAGTCAGTCAGAGCAGAATCAGTCACGAGCAGAATCAGTCAGAGCAGAATCAGTCAGAGCCGATTCAGTTAGAGCACAGTCAGTTAGAGCAGATTCTGTCAGAGCAGATTCAGACAAAGCAGAGTCAGTCAGAGCAGATTCAGTTAGAGCAGATTCAGTCAGAGCAGATTCAGACAAAGCAGAGTCCGTCAGAGCAGATTCAGACAAAGCAGAGTAAGTCTGAGAAGTGTCAGTCAGAGCAGAGTCAGTCAGAACTGGATCAGTCAGATCAGAGTCAGTCAAAGCAGAGTCAGTCAGAGCAGAGTCAGTCAGAAAGGAGTCAGTCAGAGCAGAGTCAGTCAGAGCAGATTCAGTCAGAGCAGATTCAGTCAGAGTAGAATCAGAGCAGAGGCAGTCAGAACAGAGTCAGGCAGAACAAAATCAGTCACGAGTAGAATTAGTCAGAGCAGAATCAGTCAGAGCAGATTCAGTCAGAGTAGAGTCAGTTAGAGCAGATTCAGTCAGAGCAGATTCAGACAAAGCAGAGTCAGTCAGAGCAGATTCAGACAAAGCAGAGTAACTCTGAGAAGAGTCAGTCAGAAGTGGGTCAGTCAGATCAGAGTCAGTCAGAGCAGAGTCACACAGAGCAGATTCAGTTAGAGAAGAGTCAGTCAGAGCAGATTCTGTCAGAGCAGAGTCAGTCAGAGCAGAGTCAGTCAGAAGCAGAGTCAGTCCGATGAAAGTCAGTCAGAGCAGAGACAGTCAGAGTAGATTCAGTCAGAGCCGAGTAACTCAGAGCAGAGGCAGTCAGAGCAGGGTCACCCATAGCAGATTCAGTCAGAGCAGAGTCACACAGAGCGGAGTCAGTCAGAGTAGAGTCAGTCAGAGCAGAGTCAGTTAGAACAGAGTCAGTCAGAGCAGAATCAGTCAGAGCAGATTCAGTTAGAGCAGATTCAGTCAGAGCAGATTCAGACAAAGCAGAGTCAGTTACAGCAAATTCAGACAAAGCAGAGTAAGTCTGAGAAGAGTCAGTCAGAGCAGAGTCAGTCAGAAATGGATCAGTCAGAGTAGAGTCAGTCAGAGCAGAGTCAGTCAGAGCAGATTCAGTCAGAGCAGATTCAGTCAGAGTAGAATCAGAACAGAGTCAGTCAGAACAGAGTCAGTCAGAGCAGAATCAGTCACGAGCAGAATCAGTCACGAGCAGAATCAGTCAGAGCAGAATCAGTCAGAGCAGATTCAGTCAGAGCTGATTCAGTTAGTGCAAAGTCAGCCAGAGCACAGTCAGTCAGAAACAGAGTCAGTCTGAATAGAGTCTTTCAGAGCAGATACAGTCAGAGTAGAGTCAGTTAGAGCAGATTCAGTCAGAGCAGGTTCAGACAGAGCAGAATCAGTCAGAGCAGATGCAGACAAAGCAGAGTAACTCTGAGAAGAGTCAGTCAGAAGTGGGTCAGTCAAATCAGAGTCACACAGAGCAGATTCAGTCAGAGTCAGTCAGAGCAGATTCAGTCACAGCCGAGTCATTGAGAGCAGAGTCATATTGAGCAGTGTCAGTCAGAGCAGAGTCAGTCAGAACTGGGTCAGTCAGATCAGAGTCAGTCAGAGCAGAGTCACACAGAGCAGATTCAGTCAGAACAGAGTCAGTCAGAGCAGAATCAGTCAGAGCAGATTCAGTTAGAGCAGATTCAGTCAGAGCAGATTCAGACAAAGCAGAGTCAGTCAGAGCAGATTCAGACAAAGCAGAGTCAGTCAGAGCAGAGTCAGTCAGAAGCAGAGTCAGTCTGAATAGACTCAGTCCGATGAAAGTCAATCAGAGCAGAGACAGTCAGAGTAGATTCAGACAGAGCCGAGTAACTCAGAGCAGAGGCAGTCAGAGCAGGATCACCCATAGCAGATTCAGTCAGAGCAGAGTCACACTGAGCGGTGTCAGTCAGAGTAGATTCAGTCAGAGCAGAGTCAGCTAGAACAGAGTCAGTCAGAGCAGAATCAGTAGGAGCAGATTCAGTTAGAGCAGATTCAGTCAGAGCAGATTCAGAGAAAGCAGAGTCAGTCAGAGCAAATTCAGACAAAGCAGAGTAAGTCTGAGAAGAGTCACTCAGAGCAGAGTCTGTCAGAACTGGATCAGTCAGATCGGAGTCAGTCAAAGCAGAGTCACAAAGAGCAGATTCAGTCAGAGTAGAGTCAGTCAGAGCAGATTCAGTCAGAGCAGATTCAGTCAGAGTAGAATCAGAGCAGAGTCAGTCAGAACAGAGTCAGTCAGAGCAGAATCAGTCACGAGCAGAATCAGTCAGAGCAGAATCAGTCAGAGCCGATTCAGTTAGAGCACAGTCAGTTAGAGCAGATTCTGTCAGAGCAGATTCAGACAAAGCAGAGTCAGTCAGAGCAGATTCAGTTAGAGCAGATTCAGTCAGAGCAGATTCAGACAAAGCAGAGTCCGTCAGAGCAGATTCAGACAAAGCAGAGTAAGTCTGAGAAGTGTCAGTCAGAGCAGAGTCAGTCAGAACTGGATCAGTCAGATCAGAGTCAGTCAAAGCAGAGTCAGTCAGAGCAGAGTCAGTCAGAAAGGAGTCAGTCAGAGCAGAGTCAGTCAGAGCAGATTCAGTCAGAGCAGATTCAGTCAGAGTAGAATCAGAGCAGAGGCAGTCAGAACAGAGTCAGGCAGAACAAAATCAGTCACGAGTAGAATTAGTCAGAGCAGAATCAGTCAGAGCAGATTCAGTCAGAGTAGAGTCAGTTAGAGCAGATTCAGTCAGAGCAGATTCAGACAAAGCAGAGTCAGTCAGAGCAGATTCAGACAAAGCAGAGTAACTCTGAGAAGAGTCAGTCAGAAGTGGGTCAGTCAGATCAGAGTCAGTCAGAGCAGAGTCACACAGAGCAGATTCAGTTAGAGAAGAGTCAGTCAGAGCAGATTCTGTCAGAGCAGAGTCAGTCAGAGCAGAGTCAGTCAGAAGCAGAGTCAGTCCGATGAAAGTCAGTCAGAGCAGAGACAGTCAGAGTAGATTCAGTCAGAGCCGAGTAACTCAGAGCAGAGGCAGTCAGAGCAGGGTCACCCATAGCAGATTCAGTCAGAGCAGAGTCACACAGAGCGGAGTCAGTCAGAGTAGAGTCAGTCAGAGCAGAGTCAGTTAGAACAGAGTCAGTCAGATCAGAGTCAGTCAGAGCAGAGTCACACAGAGCAGATTCAGTTAGAGAAGAGTCAGTCAGAGCAGATTCTGTCAGAGCAGAGTCAGTCAGTGCAGAGTCAGTCAGAGCAGAGTCAGTCAGAAGCAGAGTCAGTCTGAATAGACTCAGTCCGATGAAAGTCAATCAGAGCAGAGACAGTCAGAGTAGATTCAGACAGAGCCGAGTAACTCAGAGCAGAGGCAGTCAGAGCAGGATCACCCATAGCAGATTCAGTCAGAGCAGAGTCACACAGAGCGGTGTCAGTCAGAGTAGAGTCAGTCAGAGCAGAGTCAGCTAGAACAGAGTCAGTCAGAGCAGAATCAGTAGGAGCAGATTCAGTTAGAGCAGATTCAGTCAGAGGAGATTCAGACAAAGCAGAGTCAGTCAGAGCAAATTCAGACAAAGCAGAGTAAGTCTGAGAAGAGTCACTCAGAGCAGAGTCTGTCAGAAATGGATCAGTCAGATCGGAGTCAGTCAAAGCAGAGTCACAAAGAGCAGATTCAGTCAGAGTAGAGTCATGTCAGAGCAGATTCAGTCAGAGTAGAATCAGAGCAGAGTCAGTCAGAACAGAGTCAGTCAGAGCAGAATCAGTCACGAGCATAATCAGTCAGAGCAGAATCAGTCAGAGCAGATTCAGTTAGAGCAGATTCTGTCAGAGCAGATTCAGACAAAGCAGAGTAACTCTGAGAAGAGTCAGTCAGAACTGGGTCAGTCAGATCAGAGTCAGTCAGACCAGAGTCACACAGAGCAGATTCAGTTAGAGAAGAGTCAGTCAGAGCAGATTCTGTCAGAGCAGAGTCAGTCAGAGCAGAGTCAGTCAGAGCAGAGTCATTCAGAAGCAGAGTCAGTCCGATGAAAGTCAGTCAGAGCAGAGACAATCAGAGTAGATTCAGTCAGAGCCGAGTAACTCAGAGCAGAGGCAGTCAGAGCAGGGTCACCCATAGCAGATTCAGTCAGAGCAGAGTAACACAAAGCGGAGTCAGTCAGAGTAGAGTCAGTCAGAGCAGAGTCAGCTAGAACAGAGTCAGTCAGAGCAGAATCAGTCAGAGCAGATTCAGTTAGAGCAGATTCAGTCAGAGCAGATTCAGACAAAGCAGAGTCACTCAGAGCAAATTCAGACAAAGCAGAGTAAGTCTGAGAAGAGTCGCTCAGAGCAGAGTCTGTCAGAACTGGATCAGTCAGATCGGAGTCAGTCAAAGCAGAGTCACAAAGAGCAGATTCAGTCAGAGTAGAGTCAGTCAATGCAGAGTCAGTCAGAGCAGATTCAGTCAGAGCAGATTCAGTCAGAGTAGAATCAGAGCAGAGTCAGTCAGAACAGAGTCAGTCAGAGCAGAATCAGTCACGAGCAGAATCAGTCAGAGCAGAATCAGTCAGAGCCGATTCAGTTAGAGCACAGTCAGTTAGAGCAGATTCTGTCAGAGCAGATTCAGACAAAGCAGAGTCAGTTAGAGCAAATTCAGACAAAGCAGAGTAAGTCTGAGAAGAGTCAGTCAGAGCAGAGTCAGTCAGAAATGGATAAGTCAGAGTAGAGTCAGTCAGAGCAGAGTCAGTCAGAGCAGATTCAGTCAGAGCAGATTCAGTCAGAGTAGAATCAGAGCAGAGTCAGTCAGAACAGAGTCTGTCAGAGCAGAATCAGTCACGAGCAGAATCAGTCAGAGCAGAATCAGTCAGAGCAGAGTCAGTTAGAGCAGAGTCAGTTAGAGCAGATTCTGTCAGAGCAGATTCAGACAAAGCTGAGTAACTCTGAGAAGAGTCAGTCAGAACTGGTTCAGTCAGATCAGAGTCAGTCAGACCAGAGTCACACAGATCAAATTCAGTTAGAGAAGAGTCAGACAGAACAGATTCTGTCAGAGCAGAGTCAGTCAGAGCAGAGTCAGTCAGAAGCAGAGTCAGTCCGATGAAATTCAGTCAGAGCAGTGTCACACAGAGCAGATTCAGTCAGAGTAGAGCAGTCAGAGCAGAGGCAGTCAGAGCAGAGTCACCCAGAGCAGATTCAGTCAGAGTAGAGTCAGTTAGAGCAGATTCAGTCAGAGCAGATTCAGACAAAGCAGAATCAGTCAAAGCAAATTCAGACAAAGCAGAGTAAGTCTGAGAAGAGTCAGTCAGAGCAGAGTCTGTCAGAACTGGGTCAGTCAGATCAGATTCACACAGAGCAGATTCAGTCAGAGCAGAGTCAGTCAGATAAGAGTCAGTCAGAACAGAGTCAGTCACAGCAGAAGCAGTCAGAGCAAAGTCAGTCAGAGCAGATTCAGACAAAGCTGAGTAACTCTGAGAAGAGTCAGTCAGAACTGGTTCATTCAGATCAGAGTCAGTCAGACCAGAGTCACACAGAGCAAATTCAGTTAGAGAAGAGTCAGACAGAACAGATTCTGTCAGAGCAGAGTCAGTCAGAGCAAATCAGTCAGAAGCAGAGTCAGTCCAATGAAATTCAGTCAGAGCAGTGTCACACAGAGCAGATTCAGTCAGAGTAGAGCAGTCAGAGCAGAGGCAGTCAGAGCAGAGTCACCCAGAGCAGATTCAATCAGAGCAGTGTCACCCAGAACAAATTCAGTCAGAGTAGAGTCAGTTAGAGCAGATTCAGTCAGAGCAGATTCAGACAAAGCAGAATCAGTCAAAGCAAATTCAGACAAAGCAGAGTAAGTCTGAGAAGAGTCAGTCAGAGCAGAGTCTGTCAGAACTGGGTCAGTCAGATCAGATTCAGTCAGAGCAGATTCACACAGAGCAGAATCAGTCAGAGCAGAGTCAGTCAGAACTGGTTCAGTCAGATCAGAGTCAGTTCAGAGTCAGTCAGAGCAGAGTCACACAGAGCAGATTCAGTCAGAGTAGACTCAGTCAGATCAGAGTCAGTCAGAACAGAGTCAGTCAGAGCAGAATCAGTCAGAGCAGAATCAGTCAGAGTAGATTCAGTTAGAGTAGATTCAGTCAGAGCAGATTCAGTCAAAGCAGAGTGAGTCAGAACAAATTCAGACAAAGCAGAGTAAGTCTGAGAAGAGACACTCAGAGCAGAGTCTGTCAGAACTGGATCAGTCAGATCGGAGTCAGTCAAAGCAGATTCACAAAGAGCAGATTCAGTCAGAGTAGAGTCAGTCAGATCAGAGTCAGTGAGAGCAGATTCAGTCAGAGCAGATTCAGTCAGAGTAGAATCAGAGCAGAGTCAGTCAGAACAGAGTCAGTCAGAGCAGAATCAGTCACGAGCAGAATCAGTCAGAGCAGAATCAGTCAGAGCAGAATCAGTTAGAGCAGAGTCAGTTAGAGCATAATCTGTCAGAGCAGATTCAGACAAAGCAGAGTCAGTCAGAGCAGATTCAGACAAAGCAGAGTAACTCTGACAAGAGTCAGTCAGAACTGGATCAGCCAGATCAGAGTCAGTCAGACCAGAGTCACTCAGAGCAGATTCAGTTAGAGAAGAGTCAGTCAGAGCAGATTCTGTCAGAGCAGAGTCAGTCAGAGCAGAGTCAGTCAGAGCAGAGTCAGTCAGAAGCAGAGTCAGTCCGATGAAAGTCAGTCAGAGCAGAGACAGTCAGAGTAGATTCAGTCAGAGCCGAGTAACTCAGAGCAGAGGCAGTCAGAGCAGGGTCACTCAGAGCAGATTCAGTCAGAGTAGAGTCAGCCGGAGCAGAAGACCTCATAGCAAAGGCAGTCAGAGCAGTGTCACACAGCGCAGATTCAGTCAGAGCAGAGTCAGTCAGAAGCAGAGTCAGTCCAATGAAATTCAGTCAGAGCAGTGTCACACAGAGCAGATTCAGTCAGAGTAGAGCAGTCAGAGCAGAGGCAGTTAGAGCAGAGTCACCCAGAGCAGATTCAATCAGAGCAGAGTCACCCAGAGCAGATTCAGTCAAAGCAGATTCAGACAAAGGAGAATCAGTCAAAGCACATTCAGACAAAGCAGAGTAACTCTGAGAAGAGTCAGTCAGAACTGGGTCTGTCAGATCAGAGTCAGTCAGAGCAGAGTCACACAGAGCAGATTCAGTTAGAGAAGAGTCAGTCAGAGCAGATTCTGTCAGAGCAGAGTCAGTCAGTGCAGAGTCAGTCAGAGCAGAGTCAGTCAGAAGCAGAGTCAGTCTGAATAGACTCTGTCCGATGAAAATCACTCAGAGCAGAGACGGTCAGAGTAGATTCAGCCAGAGCCGAGTAACTCAGAGCAGAGGCAGTCAGAGCAGGGTCACCCATAGAAGATTCAGTCAGAGCAGAGTCACACAGAGCGGAGTCAGTCAGAGTAGAGTCAGTCAGAGCAGAGTCAGTTAGAACAGAGTCAGTCAGAGCAGAATCAGTCAGAGCAGATTCAGTTAGAGCAGATTCAGTCAGAGCAGATTCAGACAAAGCAGAGTCAGTCAGAGCAGATTCAGACAAAGCAGAGTCAGTCAGAGCAGATTCAGACAAAGCAGGGTAACTCTGAGAAGAGTCAGTCAGAACTGGGTCAGTCAGATCAGAGTCAGTCAGACCAGAGTCACACAGAGAAGATTCAGTTAGAGAAGAGTCAGTCAGAGCAGATTCTGTCAGAGCAGAGTCAGTCAGAGCAGAGTCAGTCAGAGCAGAGTCAGTCAGAAGCAGGGTCAGTCCGATCAAAGTCAGTCAGAGCAGGGACAGTCAGAGTAGATTCAGTCAGAGCCGAGTAACTCAGAGCAGAGGCAGTCAGAGCAGGGTCACCCAGAGCAGATTCAGTCAGAGTAGAGTCAGCCGGAGCAGAAGACCTCATAGCAAAGACAGTCAGAGCAGAGTCACCCAGAGCAGATTCAGTCAGAGTAGAGTCAGTTACAGCAGATTCAGTGAGAGCAGATTCAGACAAAGCAGAGTCAGTCAGAGCAAATTCAGACAAAGCAGAGTAAGTCTGAGAAGAGTCTGTCAGAGCAGAGTCTGTCAGAACTGGATCAGTCAGATCAGAGTCAGTCAAAGCAGAGTCACAAAGAGCAGATTCAGTCAGAGTAGAGTCAGTCAGAGCAGAGTCAGTCAGAGCAGATTCAGTCAGAGCAGATTCAGTCAGAGTAGAATCAGAGCAGAGGCAGTCAGAACAGAGTCAGGCAGAGCAAAATCAGTCACGAGTAGAATCAGTCAGAGCAGAATCAGTCAGAGCAGATTCAGTTAGAGCAGAGTCAGTTAGAGCAGATTCTGTCAGCAGATTCAGACAAAGCAGAGTCAGTCAGAGCAGATTCAGACAAAGCAGAGTAACTCTGAGAAGAGTCAGTCAGAAGTGGGTCAGTCAGATCAGAGTCAGTCAGACCAGAGTCACACAGAGCAGATTCAGTTAGAGAAGAGTCAGTCAGAGCAGATTCTGTCAGAGCAGAGTCAGTCAGAGCAGAGTCAGTCAGAAGCAGAGTCAGTCCGATGAAAGTCAGTCAGAGTAGAGACAGTCAGAGTAGATTCAGTCAGAGCCGAGTAACTCAGAGCAGAGGCAGTCAGAGCAGGGTCACCCATAGCAGATTCAGTCAGAGCAGAGTCACACAGAGCGGAGTCAGTCAGAGTAGAGTCAGTCAGAGCAGAGTCAGTTAGAACAGAGTCAGTCAGAGCAGAATCAGTCAGAGCAGATTCAGTTAGAGCAGATTCAGTCAGAGCAGATTCAGACAAAGCAGAGTCAGTTACAGCAAATTCAGACAAAGCAGAGTAAGTCTGAGAAGAGTCAGTCAGAGCAGATTCAGTCAGAGCAGATTCAGTCAGAGTAGAATCAGAACAGAGTCAGTCAGAACAGAGTCAGTCAGAGCAGAATCAGTCACGAGCAGAATCAGTCAGAGCAGAATCAGTCAGAGCAGATTCAGTCAGAGCTGATTCAGTTAGTGCAAAGTCAGCCAGAGCACAGTCAGTCAGAAACAGAGTCAGTCTGAATAGAGTCTTTCAGAGCAGATACAGTCAGAGTAGAGTCAGTTAGAGCAGATTCAGTCAGAGCAGGTTCAGACAAAGCAGAATCAGTCAGAGCAGATGCAGACAAAGCAGAGTAACTCTGAGAAGAGTCAGTCAGAAGTGGGTCAGTCAAATCAGAGTCACACAGAGCAGATTCAGTCAGAGTCAGTCAGAGCAGATTCAGTCACAGCCGAGTCATTGAGAGCAGAGTCATATTGAGCAGTGTCAGTCAGAGCAGAGTCAGTCAGAACTGGGTCAGTCAGATCAGAGTCAGTCAGAGCAGAGTCACACAGAGCAGATTCAGTCAGAACAGAGTCAGTCAGAGCAGAATCAGTCAGAGCAGATTCAGTTAGAGCAGATTCAGTCAGAGCAGATTCAGACAAAGCAGAGTCAGTCAGAGCAGATTCAGACAAAGCAGAGTAAGTCTGAGAAGAGTCAGTCAGAACTGGGTCAGTCAGATCAGAGTCAGTCAGAGCAGAGTCACACAGAGCAGATTCAGTTAGAGAAGAGTCAGTCAGAGCAGAATCTGTCAGAGCAGAGTCAGTCAGTGCAGAGTCAGTCAGAGCAGAGTCAGTCAGAAGCAGAGTCAGTCTGAATAGACTCAGTCCGATGAAAGTCAATCAGAGCAGAGACAGTCAGAGTAGATTCAGACAGAGCCGAGTAACTCAGAGCAGAGGCAGTCAGAGCAGGATCACCCATAGCAGATTCAGTCAGAGCAGAGTCACACTGAGCGGTGTCAGTCAGAGTAGAGTCAGTCAGAGCAGAGTCAGCTAGAACAGAGTCAGTCAGAGCAGAATCAGTAGGAGCAGATTCAGTTAGAGCAGATTCAGTCAGAGCAGATTCAGACAAAGCAGAGTCAGTCAGAGCAAATTCAGACAAAGCAGAGTAAGTCTGAGAAGAGTCACTCAGAGCAGAGTCTGTCAGAACTGGATCAGTCAGATCGGAGTCAGTCAAAGCAGAGTCACAAAGAGCAGATTCAGTCAGAGTAGAGTCAGTCAGAGCAGATTCAGTCAGAGCAGATTCAGTCAGAGTAGAATCAGAGCAGAGTCAGTCAGAACAGAGTCAGTCAGAGCAGAATCAGTCACGAGCAGAATCAGTCAGAGCAGAATCAGTCAGAGCCGATTCAGTTAGAGCACAGTCAGTTAGAGCAGATTCTGTCAGAGCAGATTCAGACAAAGCAGAGTCAGTCAGAGCAGATTCAGTTAGAGCAGATTCAGTCAGAGCAGATTCAGACAAAGCAGAGTCCGTCAGAGCAGATTCAGACAAAGCAGAGTAAGTCTGAGAAGTGTCAGTCAGAGCAGAGTCAGTCAGAACTGGATCAGTCAGATCAGAGTCAGTCAAAGCAGAGTCAGTCAGAGCAGAGTCAGTCAGAAAGGAGTCAGTCAGAGCAGAGTCAGTCAGAGCAGATTCAGTCAGAGCAGATTCAGTCAGAGTTGAATCAGAGCAGAGGCAGTCAGAACAGAGTCAGGCAGAACAAAATCAGTCACGAGTAGAATTAGTCAGAGCAGAATCAGTCAGAGCAGATTCAGTCAGAGTAGAGTCAGTTAGAGCAGATTCAGTCAGAGCAGATTCAGACAAAGCAGAGTCAGTCAGAGCAGATTCAGACAAAGCAGAGTAACTCTGAGAAGAGTCAGTCAGAAGTGGGTCAGTCAGATCAGAGTCAGTCAGAGCAGAGTCACACAGAGCAGATTCAGTTAGAGAAGAGTCAGTCAGAGCAGATTCTGTCAGAGCAGAGTCAGTCAGAGCAGAGTCAGTCAGAAGCAGAGTCAGTCCGATGAAAGTCAGTCAGAGCAGAGACAGTCAGAGTAGATTCAGTCAGAGCCGAGTAAGTCAGAGCAGAGGCAGTCAGAGCAGGGTCACCCATAGCAGATTCAGTCAGAGCAGAGTCACACAGAGCGGAGTCAGTCAGAGTAGAGTCAGTCAGAGCAGAGTCAGTTAGAACAGAGTCAGTCAGAGCAGAATCAGTCAGAGCAGATTCAGTTAGAGCAGATTCAGTCAGAGCAGATTCAGACAAAGCAGAGTCAGTTACAGCAAATTCAGACAAAGCAGAGTAAGTCTGAGAAGAGTCAGTCAGAGCAGAGTCAGTCAGAAATGGATCAGTCAGAGTAGAGTCAGTCAGAGCAGAGTCAGTCAGAGCAGATTCAGTCAGAGCAGATTCAGTCAGAGTAGAATCAGAACAGAGTCAGTCAGAACAGAGTCAGTCAGAGCAGAATCAGTCACGAGCAGAATCAGTCAGAGCAGAATCAGTCAGAGCAGATTCAGTCAGAGCTGATTCAGTTAGTGCAAAGTCAGCCAGAGCACAGTCAGTCAGAAACAGAGTCAGTCTGAATAGAGTCTTTCAGAGCAGATACAGTCAGAGTAGAGTCAGTTAGAGCAGATTCAGTCAGAGCAGGTTCAGACAAAGCAGAATCAGTCAGAGCAGATGCAGACAAAGCAGAGTAACTCTGAGAAGAGTCAGTCAGAAGTGGGTCAGTCAAATCAGAGTCACACAGAGCAGATTCAGTCAGAGTCAGTCAGAGCAGATTCAGTCACAGCCGAGTCATTGAGAGCAGAGTCATATTGAGCAGAGTCAGTCAGAACTGGGTCAGTCAGATCAGAGTCAGTCAGAGCAGAGTCACACAGAGCAGATTCAGTCAGAGTAGAGTCAGTCAGAGCAGATTCAGTCAGAGCAGATTCAGTCAGAGTAGAATCAGAGCAGAGTCAGTCAGAACAGAGTCAGTCAGAGCAGAATCAGTCACGAGCAGAATCAGTCAGAGCAGAATCAGTCAGAGCCGATTCAGTTAGAGCACAGTCAGTTAGAGCAGATTCTGTCAGAGCAGATTCAGACAAAGCAGAGTCAGTCAGAGCAGATTCAGTTAGAGCAGATTCAGTCAGAGCAGATTCAGACAAAGCAGAGTCCGTCAGAGCAGATTCAGACAAAGCAGAGTAAGTCTGAGAAGTGTCAGTCAGAGCAGAGTCAGTCAGAACTGGATCAGTCAGATCAGAGTCAGTCAAAGCAGAGTCAGTCAGAGCAGAGTCAGTCAGAAAGGAGTCAGTCAGAGCAGAGTCAGTCAAAGCAGATTCAGTCAGAGCAGATTCAGTCAGAGTAGAATCAGAGCAGAGGCAGTCAGAACAGAGTCAGGCAGAACAAAATCAGTCACGAGTAGAATTAGTCAGAGCAGAATCAGTCAGAGCAGATTCAGTCAGAGTAGAGTCAGTTAGAGCAGATTCAGTCAGAGCAGATTCAGACAAAGCAGAGTCAGTCAGAGCAGATTCAGACAAAGCAGAGTAACTCTGAGAAGAGTCAGTCAGAAGTGGGTCAGTCAGATCAGAGTCAGTCAGAGCAGAGTCACACAGAGCAGATTCAGTTAGAGAAGAGTCAGTCAGAGCAGATTCTGTCAGAGCAGAGTCAGTCAGAGCAGAGTCAGTCAGAAGCAGAGTCAGTCCGATGAAAGTCAGTCAGAGCAGAGACAGTCAGAGTAGATTCAGTCAGAGCCGAGTAACTCAGAGCAGAGGCAGTCAGAGCAGGGTCACCCATAGCAGATTCAGTCAGAGCAGAGTCACACAGAGCGGAGTCAGTCAGAGTAGAGTCAGTCAGAGCAGAGTCAGTTAGAACAGAGTCAGTCAGATCAGAGTCAGTCAGAGCAGAGTCACACAGAGCAGATTCAGTTAGAGAAGAGTCAGTCAGAGCAGATTCTGTCAGAGCAGAGTCAGTCAGTGCAGAGTCAGTCAGAGCAGAGTCAGTCAGAAGCAGAGTCAGTCTGAATAGACTCAGTCCGATGAAAGTCAATCAGAGCAGAGACAGTCAGAGCAGATTCAGACAAAGCAGAGTCCGTCAGAGCAGATTCAGACAAAGCAGAGTAAGTCTGAGAAGTGTCAGTCAGAGCAGAGTCAGTCAGAACTGGATCAGTCAGATCAGAGTCAGTCAAAGCAGAGTCAGTCAGAGCAGAGTCAGTCAGAAAGGAGTCAGTCAGAGCAGAGTCAGTCAGAGCAGATTCAGTCAGAGCAGATTCAGTCAGAGTAGAATCAGAGCAGAGGCAGTCAGAACAGAGTCAGGCAGAACAAAATCAGTCACGAGTAGAATTAGTCAGAGCAGAATCAGTCAGAGCAGATTCAGTCAGAGTAGAGTCAGTTAGAGCAGATTCAGTCAGAGCAGATTCAGACAAAGCAGAGTCAGTCAGAGCAGATTCAGACAAAGCAGAGTAACTCTGAGAAGAGTCAGTCAGAAGTGGGTCAGTCAGATCAGAGTCAGTCAGAGCAGAGTCACACAGAGCAGATTCAGTTAGAGAAGAGTCAGTCAGAGCAGATTCTGTCAGAGCAGAGTCAGTCAGAGCAGAGTCAGTCAGAAGCAGAGTCAGTCCGATGAAAGTCAGTCAGAGCAGAGACAGTCAGAGTAGATTCAGTCAGAGCCGAGTAACTCAGAGCAGAGGCAGTCAGAGCAGGGTCACCCATAGCAGATTCAGTCAGAGCAGAGTCACACAGAGCGGAGTCAGTCAGAGTAGAGTCAGTCAGAGCAGAGTCAGTTAGAACAGAGTCAGTCAGATCAGAGTCAGTCAGAGCAGAGTCACACAGAGCAGATTCAGTTAGAGAAGAGTCAGTCAGAGCAGATTCTGTCAGAGCAGAGTCAGTCAGTGCAGAGTCAGTCAGAGCAGAGTCAGTCAGAAGCAGAGTCAGTCCGATGAAAGTCAGTCAGAGCAGAGACAGTCAGAGTAGATTCAGTCAGAGCCGAGTAACTCAGAGCAGAGGCAGTCAGAGCGGGGTCACTCAGAGCAGATTCAGTCAGAGTAGAGTCAGCCGGAGCAGAAGACCTCATAGCAAAGGCAGTCAGAGCAGTGTCACACAGCGCAGATTCAGTCAGAGCAGAGTCAGTCAGAAGCAGAGTCAGTCCAATGAAATTCAGTCAGAGCAGTGTCACACAGAGCAGATTCAGTCAGAGTAGAGCAGTCAGAGCAGAGGCAGTTAGAGCAGAGTCACCCAGAGCAGATTCAATCAGAGCAGAGTCACCCAGAGCAGATTCAGTCAGAGCAGATTCAGACAAAGGAGAATCAGTCAAAGCACATTCAGACAAAGCAGAGTAACTCTGAGAAGAGTCAGTCAGAACTGGGTCTGTCAGATCAGAGTCAGTCAGAGCAGAGTCACACAGAGCAGATTCAGTTAGAGAAGAGTCAGTCAGAGCAGATTCTGTCAGAGCAGAGTCAGTCAGTGCAGAGTCAGTCAGAGCAGAGTCAGTCAGAAGCAGAGTCAGTCTGAATAGACTCTGTCCGATGAAAATCACTCAGAGCAGAGACGGTCAGAGTAGATTCAGCCAGAGCCGAGTAACTCAGAGCAGAGGCAGTCAGAGCAGGGTCACCCATAGAAGATTCAGTCAGAGCAGAGTCACACAGAGCGGAGTCAGTCAGAGTAGAGTCAGTCAGAGCAGAGTCAGTTAGAACAGAGTCAGTCAGAGCAGAATCAGTCAGAGCAGATTCAGTTAGAGCAGATTCAGTCAGAGCAGATTCAGACAAAGCAGAGTCAGTCAGAGCAGATTCAGACAAAGCAGAGTCAGTCAGAGCAGATTCAGACAAAGCAGGGTAACTCTGAGAAGAGTCAGTCAGAACTGGGACAGTCAGATCAGAGTCAGTCAGACCAGAGTCACACAGAGAAGATTCAGTTAGAGAAGAGTCAGTCAGAGCAGATTCTGTCAGAGCAGAGTCAGTCAGAGCAGAGTCAGTCAGAGCAGAGTCAGTCAGAAGCAGAGTCAGTCCGATCAAAGTCAGTCAGAGCAGGGACAGTCAGAGTAGATTCAGTCAGAGCCGAGTAACTCAGAGCAGAGGCAGTCAGAGCAGGGTCACCCAGAGCAGATTCAGTCAGAGTAGAGTCAGCCGGAGCAGAAGACCTCATAGCAAAGACAGTCAGAGCAGAGTCACCCAGAGCAGATTCAGTCAGAGTAGAGTCAGTTACAGCAGATTCAGTGAGAGCAGATTCAGACAAAGCAGAGTCAGTCAGAGCAAATTCAGACAAAGCAGAGTAAGTCTGAGAAGAGTCTGTCAGAGCAGAGTCTGTCAGAACTGGATCAGTCAGATCAGAGTCAGTCAAAGCAGAGTCACAAAGAGCAGATTCAGTCAGAGTAGAGTCAGTCAGAGCAGAGTCAGTCAGAGCAGATTCAGTCAGAGCAGATTCAGTCAGAGTAGAATCAGAGCAGAGGCAGTCAGAACAGAGTCAGGCAGAGCAAAATCAGTCACGAGTAGAATCAGTCAGAGCAGAATCAGTCAGAGCAGATTCAGTTAGAGCAGAGTCAGTTAGAGCAGATTCTGTCAGCAGATTCAGACAAAGCAGAGTCAGTCAGAGCAGATTCAGACAAAGCAGAGTAACTCTGAGAAGAGTCAGTCAGAAGTGGGTCAGTCAGATCAGAGTCAGTCAGACCAGAGTCACACAGAGCAGATTCAGTTAGAGAAGAGTCAGTCAGAGCAGATTCTGTCAGAGCAGAGTCAGTCAGAGCAGAGTCAGTCAGAAGCAGAGTCAGTCCGATGAAAGTCAGTCAGAGTAGAGACAGTCAGAGTAGATTCAGTCAGAGCCGAGTAACTCAGAGCAGAGGCAGTCAGAGTAGAGTCAGCCGGAGCAGAAGAGCTCATAGCAAAGACAGTCAGAGCAGTGTCACACAGAGCAGATGCAGTCAGAGTAGAGCAGTCAGAGTAGAGGCAGTCAGAGCAGAGTCACCCAGAGCAGATTCAGTCAGCGTAGAGTCAGTTAGAGCAGATTCAGGCAGAGCAGATTCAGGCAAAGCAGAGTAACTCAGAGAAGAGTCAGTCAGAGCAGATTCAGTCAGAGCAGATTCAGTAGAGTAGAATCAGAGCAGAGGCAGTCAGAACAGAGTCAGGCAGAGCAAAATCAGTCACGAGTAGAATTAGTCAGAGCAGAATCAGTCAGAGCAGATTCAGTCAGAGTAGAGTCAGTTAGAGCAGATTCAGTCAGAGCAGATTCAGACAAAGCAGAGTCAGTCAGAGCAGATTCAGACAAAGCAGAGTAACTCTGAGAAGAGTCAGTCAGAGCAGAGTCAGTCAGAAATGGATCAGTCAGAGTAGAGTCAGTCAGAGCAGATTCAGTCAGAGTAGAATCAGAGCAGAGTCAGTCAGAACAGAGTCAGTCAGAGCAGAATCAGTCACGAGCAGAATCAGTCAGAGCAGAATCAGTCAGAGCAGATTCAGTTAGAGCAGAGTCAGTTAGAGCAGATTCTGTCAGAGCAGATTCAGACAAAGCTGAGTAACTCTGAGAAGAGTCAGTCAGAACTGGTTCAGTCAGATCAGAGTCAGTCAGACCAGAGTCACACAGAGCAAATTCAGTTAGAGAAGAGTCAGACATAACAGATTCTGTCAGAGCAGAGTCAGTCAGAGCAGAGTCAGGCAGAGCAAAATCAGTCACGAGTAGAATTAGTCAGAGCAGAATCAGTCAGAGCAGATTCAGTCAGAGTAGAGTCAGTTAGAGCAGATTCAGTCAGAGCAGATTCAGACAAAGCAGAGTCAGTCAGAGCAGATTCAGACAAAGCAGAGTAACTCTGAGAAGAGTCAGTCAGAAGTGGGTCAGTCAGATCAGAGTCAGTCAGAGCAGAGTCACACAGAGCAGATTCAGTTAGAGAAGAGTCAGTCAGAGCAGATTCTGTCAGAGCAGAGTCAGTCAGAGCAGAGTCAGTCAGAAGCAGATTCAGTCCGATGAACGTCAGTCAGAGCAGAGACAGTCAGAGTAGATTCAGTCAGAGCCGAGTAGCTCAGAGCAGAGGCAGTCAGAGCAGGGTCACCCAGAGCAGATTCAGTCAGAGTAGAGTCAGCCAGAGCAGAAGACCTCATAGCAAAGACAGTCAGAGCAGAGTCAGTTAGAACAGAGTCAGTAAGAGCAGAATCAGTCAGAGCAGATTCAGTTAGAGCAGATTCAGTCAGAGCAGATTCAGACAAAGCAGAGTCAGTTAGAGCAAATTCAGACAAAGCAGAGTAAGTCTGAGAAGAGTCACTCAGAGCAGAGTCTGTCAGAACTGGATCAGTCAGATCGGAGTCAGTCAAAGCAGATTCACAAAGAGCAGATTCAGTCAGAGTAGAGTCAGTCAGATCAGAGTCAGTGAGAGCAGATTCAGTCAGAGCAGATTCAGTCAGAGTAGAATCAGAGCAGAGTCAGTCAGAACAGAGTCAGTCAGAGCAGAATCAGTCACGAGCAGAATCAGTCAGAGCAGAATCAGTCAGAGCAGATTCAGTTAGAGCAGAGTCAGTTAGAGCATAATCTGTTAGAGCAGATTCAGACAAAGCAGAGTCAGTCAGAGCAGATTCAGACAAAGCAGAGTAACTCTGAGAAGAGTCAGTCAGAACTGGGTCAGCCAGATCAGAGTCAGTCAGACCAGAGTCACTCAGAGCAGATTCAGTTAGAGAAGAGGCAGTCAGAGCAGATTCTGTCAGAGCAGAGTCAGTCAGAGCAGAGTCAGTCAGAGCAGAGTCAGTCAGAAGCAGAGTCAGTCCGATGAAAGTCAGTCAGAGCAGAGACAGTCAGAGAAGATTCAGTCAGAGCCGAGTAACTCAGAGCAGAGGCAGTCAGAGCAGGGTCACACAGAGCAGATTCAGTCAGAGTAGAGTCAGCCGGAGCAGAAGACCTCATAGCAAAGGCAGTCAGAGCAGTGTCACACAGCGCAGATTCAGTCAGAGCAGAGTCAGTCAGAAGCAGAGTCAGTCCAATGAAATTCAGTCAGAGCAGTGTCACACAGAGCAGATTCAGTCAGAGTAGAGCAGTCAGAGCAGAGGCAGTCAGAGCAGAGTCACCCAGAGCAGATTCAATCAGAGCAGAGTCACCCAGAGCAGATTCAGTCAGAGTAGAGTCAGTTAGAGCAGATTCAGTCAGAGCAGATTCAGACAAAGCAGAATCAGTCAAAGCAAATTCAGACAAAGCAGAGTAACTCTGAGAAGAGTCAGTCAGAATTGGGTCTGTCAGATCAGAGTCAGTCAGAGCAGAGTCACACAGAGCAGATTCAGTTAGAGAAGAGTCAGTCAGAGCAGATTCTGTCAGAGCAGAGTCAGTCAGTGCAGAGTCAGTCAGTGCAGAGTCAGTCAGAGCAGAGTCAGTCAGAAGAAGAGTCAGTCTGAATAGACTCTGTCCGATGAAAGTCACTCAGAGCAGAGACAGTCAGAGTAGATTCAGTCAGAGCCGAGTAACTCAGAGCAGAGGCAGTCAGAGCAGGGTCACCCATAGAAGATTCAGTCTGAGCAGAGTCACACAGAGCGGAGTCAGTCAGAGTAGAGTCAGTCAGAGCAGCGGCAGTTAGAACAGAGTCAGTCAGAGCAGAATCAGTCAGAGCAGATTCAGTTAGAGCAGATTCAGTCAGAGCAGATTCAGACAAAGCAGAGTGAGTCTGAGAAGAGTCACTCAGAGCAGAGTCTGTCAGAACTGGATCAGTCAGATCAGAGTCAGTCAAAGCAGAGTCACACAGAGCAGATTCAGTCAGAGTGGAGTCAGTCAGAGCAAAGTCAGTCAGAGCAGATTCAGTCAGAGCAGATTCAGTCAGAGTAGAATCAGAGCAGAGTCAGTCAGAACAGAGTCAGGCAGAGCAAAATCAGTCACGAGTAGAATCAGTCTGAGCAGAATCAGTCAGAGCAGATTCAGTTAGAGCAGAGTCAGTTAGAGCAGAGTCAGTTAGAGCAGATTCTGTCAGAGCAGATTCAGACAAAGCAGAGTCAGTCAGAGCAGATTCAGACAAAGCAGGGTAACTCTGAGAAGAGTCAGTCAGGACTGGGACAGTCAGATCAGAGTCAGTCAGACCAGAGTCACACAGAGAAGATTCAGTTAGAGAAGAGTCAGTCAGAGCAGATTCAGTCAGAGCAGAGTCAGTCAGAGCAGAGTCAGTCAGAGCAGAGTCAGTCAGAAGCAGAGTCAGTCCGATGAAAGTCAGTCAGAGCAGAGACAGTCAGAGTAGATTCAGTCAGAGCCGAGTAACTCAGAGCAGAGGCAGTCAGAACAGGGTCACCCAGAGCAGATTCAGTCAGAGTAGAGTCAGCCGGAGCAGAAGACCTCATAGCAAAGACAGTCAGAGCAGTGTCACACAGAGCAGATGCAGTCAGAGTAGAGCAGTCAGAGTAGAGGCAGTCAGAGCAGAGTCACCCAGAGCAGATTCAGTCAGAGCAGAGTCACCCAGAGCAGATTCAGTCAGAGTAGAGTCAGTTACAGCAGATTCAGTGAGAGCAGATTCAGACAAAGCAGAGTCAGTCAGAGCAAATTCAGACAAAGCAGAGTAAGTCTGAGAAGAGTCAGTCAGAGCAGAGTCTGTCAGAACTGGATCAGTCAGATCAGAGTCAGTCAAAGCAGAGTCACAAAGAGCAGATTCAGTCAGAGTAGAGTCAGTCAGAGCAGAGTCAGTCAGAGCAGATTCAGTCAGAGCAGATTCAGTCAGAGTAGAATCAGAGCAGAGGCAGTCAGAACAGAGTCAGGCAGAGCAAAATCAGTCACGAGTAGAATCAGTTAGAGCAGATTCTGTCAGAGCAGATTCAGACAAAGCAGAGTCAGTCAGAGCAGATTCAGACAAAGCAGAGTAACTCTGAGAAGAGTCAGTCAGAAGTGGGTCAGTCAGATCAGAGTCAGTCAGACCAGAGTCACACAGAGCAGATTCAGTTAGAGAAGAGTCAGTCAGAGCAGATTCTGTCAGAGCAGAGTCAGTCAGAGCAGAGTCAGTCAGAGCAGAGTCAGTCAGAAGCAGAGTCAGTCCGATGAAAGTCAGTCAGAGCAGAGACAGTCAGAGTAGATTCAGTCAGAGCCGAGTAACTCAGAGCAGAGGCAGTCAGAGCAGGGTCACCCAGAGCAGATTAAGTCAGAGTAGAGTCAGCCGGAGCAGAAGACCTCATAGCAAAGACAGTCAGAGCAGTGTCACACAGAGCAGATGCAGTCAGAGTAGAGCAGTCAGAGTAGAGGCAGTCAGAGCAGAGTCACCCAGAGCAGATTCAGTCAGAGTAGAGTCAGTTAGAGCAGATTCAGGCAGAGCAGATTCAGACAAAGCAGAGTAACTCAGAGAAGAGTCAGTCAGAGCAGAGTCAGTCAGAACTGGGTCAGTCAGATCAGAGTCAGTCAGAGCAGAGCCACACAGAGCAAATTCAGTCAGAGTAGAGCAGTCAGAGCAGAGGCAGTCAGAGCAGAGTCACCCGGAGCAGATTCAGTCAGAGCAGAGTCACCCAGAGGAGATTCAGTCAGAGTAGAGTCAGTTAGAGCAGATTCAGTCAGAGCAGATTCAGACAAAGCAGAGTAACTCAGAGAAGAGTCAGTCAGAGCAGAGTCAGTCAGAACTGGGTCAGTCAGAGCAGAATCAGTCAGAGCAGATTCAGTTAGAGCAGAGTCAGTTAGAGCAGATTCTGTCAGAGCAGATTCAGACAAAGCAGAGTCAGTCAGAGCAGATTCAGACAAAGCAGAGTAACTCTGAGAAGAGTCAGTCAGAAGTGGGTCAGTCAGATCAGAGTCAGTCAGACCAGAGTCACACAGAGCAGATTCAGTTAGAGAAGAGTCAGTCAGAGCAGATTCTGTCAGAGCAGAGTCAGTCAGAGCAGAGTCAGTCAGAAGCAGAGTCAGTCCGATGAAAGTCAGTCAGAGCAGAGACAGCCAGAGTAGATTCAGTCAGAGCCGAGTAACTCAGAGCAGAGGCAGTCAGAGCAGGGTCACCCATAGCAGATTCAGTCAGAGCAGAGTCACACAGAGCGGAGTCAGTCAGAGTACAGTCAGTCAGAGCAGAGTCAGTTAGAACAGAGTCAGTCAGATAAGAGTCAGAAGAGAGTCAGTCACAGCAGAGGCAGTCAGAGGAGAGTCAGTCAGAGCAGAGTCAGTCAGAACTGGGTCAGTCAGATCAGAGTCAGTCAGAGCAGATTCACACAGAGCAGATTCAGTCAGAGCAGAGTCAGTCAGATAAGAGTCAGAAGAGAGTCAGTCACAGCAGAGGCAGTCAGAGGAGAGTCAGTCAGAGCAGAGTCAGTCAGAGCAGAGTCAGTCTGAGGAGATTCAGTCAGAGTAGAGTCAATTAGAACAGATTCAGTCAGAGCAGATTCAGACAAGCAGAGTCAGTCAGAGCAGATTCAGACAAAGTGGTGTAACTCAGAGAAGAGTCAGTCAGAGTAGAGTCAGTCAGAACTGGGTCAGTCAGATCAGAGTCAGATCAGAGTCAGTCAGAGCAGTGTCACACAGAGCAGATGCAGTCAGAGTAGAGCAGTCAGAGGAGAGGCAGTCAGAGCAGAGTCACCCAGAGCAGATTCAGTCAGAGCAGAGTCACCCAGAGCAGATTCAGTCAGAGTAGAGTCAGTTACAGCAGATTCAGTGAGAGCAGATTCAGCCAAAGCAGAGTCAGTCAGAGCAAATTCAGACAAAGCAGAGTAAGTCTGAGAAGAGTCAGTCAGATCAGAGTCAGTCAGACCAGAGTCACACAGAGAAGATTCAGTTAGAGAAGAGTCAGTCAGAGCAGATTCTGTCAGAGCAGAGTCAGTCAGAGCAGAGTCAGTCAGAGCAGAGTCAGTCAGAAGCAGAGTCAGTCCGATCAAAGTCAGTCAGAGCAGAGACAGTCAGAGTAGATTCAGTCAGAGCCGAGTAACTCAGAGCAGAGGCAGTCAGAGCAGGGTCACCCAGAGCAGATTCAGTCAGAGTAGAGTCAGCCGGAGCAGAAGACCTCATAGCAAAGACAGTCAGAGCAGAGTCACCCAGAGCAGATTCAGTCAGAGTAGAGTCAGTTACAGCAGATTCAGTGAGAGCAGATTCAGACAAAGCAGAGTCAGTCAGAGCAAATTCAGACAAAGCAGAGTAAGTCTGAGAAGAGTCAGTCAGAGCAGAGTCTGTCAGAACTGGATCAGTCAGATCAGAGTCTGTCAAAGCAGAGTCACAAAGAGCAGATTCAGTCAGAGTAGAGCAGTCAGAGCAGAGGCAGTCAGAGCAGAGTCACCCAGAGCAGATTCAATCAGAGCAGAGTCACCCAGAGCAGAGTCACCCAGAGCAGATTCAGTCAGAGCAGATTCAGACAAAGCAGAATCAGTCAAAGCACATTCAGACAAAGCAGAGTAACTCTGAGAAGAGTCAGTCAGAACTGGGTCTGTCAGATCAGAGTCAGTCAGAGCAGAGTCACACAGAGCAGATTCAGTTAGAGAAGAGTCAGTCAGAGCAGATTCTGTCAGAGCAGAGTCAGTCAGTGCAGAGTCAGTCAGAGCAGAGTCAGTCAGAAGCAGAGTCAGTCTGAATAGACTCTGTCCGATGAAAGTCACTCAGAGCAGAGACGGTCAGAGTAGATTCAGCCAGAGCCGAGTAACTCAGAGCAGGGTCACCCATAGAAGATTCAGTCAGAGCAGAGTCACACAGAGCGGAGTCAGTCAGAGTAGAGTCAGTCAGAGCAGAGTCAGTTAGAACAGAGTCAGTCAGAGCAGAATCAGTCAGAGCAGATTCAGTTAGAGCAGATTCAGTCAGAGCAGATTCAGACAAAGCAGAGTCAGTCAGAGCAGATTCAGACAAAGCAGGGTAACTCTGAGAAGAGTCAGTCAGAACTGGGTCAGTCAGATCAGAGTCAGTCAGACCAGAGTCACACAGAGAAGATTCAGTTGGAGAAGAGTCAGTCAGAGCAGATTCTGTCAGAGCAGAGTCAGTCAGAGCAGAGTCAGTCAGAGCAGAGTCAGTCAAAAGCAGAGTCAGTCCGATCAAAGTCAGTCAGAGCAGAGACAGTCAGAGTAGATTCAGTCAGAGCCGAGTAACTCAGAGCAGAGGCAGTCAGAGCAGGGTCACCCAGAGCAGATTCAGTCAGAGTAGAGTCAGCCGGAGCAGAAGACCTCATAGCAAAGACAGTCAGAGCAGATTCACCCAGAGCAGATTCAGTCAGAGTAGAGTCAGTTACAGCAGATTCAGTGAGAGCAGATTCAGACAAAGCAGAGTCGGTCAGAGCAAATTCAGACAAAGCAGAGTAAGTCTGAGAAGAGTCTGCAGAGCAGAGTCTGTCAGAACTGGATCAGTCAGATCAGAGTCAGTCAAAGCAGAGTCACAAAGAGCAGATTCAGTCAGAGTAGAGTCAGTCAGAGCAGAGTCAGTCAGAGCAGATTCAGTCAGAGTAGAATCAGAGCAGAGGCAGTCAGAACAGAGTCTGGCAGAGCAAAATCAGTCACGAGTAGAATCAGTCAGAGCAGAATCAGTCAGAGCAGATTCAGTTAGAGCAGAGTCAGTTAGAGCAGATTCTGTCAGAGCAGATTCAGACAAAGCAGAGTCAGTCAGAGCAGATTGAGACAAAGCAGAGTAACTCTGAGAAGAGTCAGTCAGAAGTGGGTCAGTCAGATCAGAGTCAGTCAGACCAGAGTCACACAGAGCAGATTCAGTTAGAGAAGAGTCAGTCAGAGCAGATTCTGTCAGAGCAGAGTCAGTCAGAGCAGAGTCAGTCAGAGCAGAGTCAGTCAGAAGCAGAGTCAGTCCGATGAAAGTCAGTCAGAGTAGAGACAGTCAGAGTAGATTCAGTCAGAGCCGAGTAACTCAGAGCAGAGGCAGTCAGAGCAGGGTCACCCAGAGCAGATTCAGTCAGAGTAGAGTCAGCCGGAGCAGAAGACCTCATAGCAAAGACAGTCAGAGCAGTGTCACACAGAGCAGATGCAGTCAGAGTAGAGCAGTCAGAGTAGAGGCAGTCAGAGCAGAGTCACCCAGAGCAGATTCAGTCAGAGTAGAGTCAGTTAGAGCAGATTCAGGCAGAGCAGATTCAGGCAAAGCAGAGTAACTCAGAGAAGAGTCAGTCAGAGCAGATTCAGTCAGAGCAGATTCAGTAGAGTAGAATCAGAGCAGAGGCAGTCAGAACAGAGTCAGGCAGAGCAAAATCAGTCACGAGTAGAATTAGTCAGAGCAGAATCAGTCAGAGCAGATTCAGTCAGAGTAGAGTCAGTTAGAGCAGATTCAGTCAGAGCAGATTCAGACAAAGCAGAGTCAGTCAGAGCAGATTCAGACAAAGCAGAGTAACTCTGAGAAGAGTCAGTCAGAGCAGAGTCAGTCAGAAATGGATCAGTCAGAGTAGAGTCAGTCAGAGCAGAGTCAGTCAGAGCAGATTCAGTCAGAGCAGAGTCACCCAGAGGAGATTCAGTCAGAGTAGAATCAGTTAGAGCAGATTCAGTCAGAGCAGATTCAGACAAAGCAGAGTAACTCAGAGAAGAGTCAGTCAGAGCAGAGTCAGTCAGAACTGGGTCAGTCAGAGCAGAATCAGTCAGAGCAGATTCAGTTAGAGCAGAGTCAGTTAGAGCAGATTCTGTCAGAGCAGATTCAGACAAAGCAGAGTCAGTCAGAGCAGATTCAGACAAAGCAGAGTAACTCTGAGAAGAGTCAGTCAGAAGTGGGTCAGTCAGATCAGAGTCAGTCAGACCAGAGTCACACAGAGCAGATTCAGTTAGAGAAGAGTCAGTCAGAGCAGATTCTGTCAGAGCAGAGTCTGTCAGAGCAGAGTCAGTCAGAAGCAGAGTCAGTCCGATGAAAGTCAGTCAGAGCAGAGACAGTCAGAGTAGATTCAATCAGAGCCGAGTAACTCAGAGCAGAGGCAGTCAGAGCAGGGTCACCCATAGCAGATTCAGTCAGAGCAGAGTCACACAGAGCGGAGTCAGTCAGAGTAGAGTCAGTCAGAGCAGAGTCAGTTAGAACAGAGTCAGTGAGAGCAGAATCAGTCAGAGCAGATTCAGTTAGAGCAGATTCAGTCAGAGCAGATTCAGACAAAGCAGAGTCAGTTAGAGCAAATTCAGACAAAGCAGAGTAAGTCTGAGAAGAGTCAGTCAGAGCAGAGTCAGTCAGAAATGGATCAGTCAGAGTAGAGTCATTCAGAGCAGAGTCAGTCAGAGCAGATTCAGTCAGAGCAGATTCAGTCAGAGTAGAATCAGAGCAGAGTCAGTCAGAACAGAGTCAGTCAGAGCAGAATCAGTCACGAGCAGAATCAGCCAGAGCAGAATCAGTCAGAGTAGAGTCAGTCAGAGCAGAGTCAGTTAGAACAGAGTCAGTCAGAGCAGAATCAGTCAGAGCAGATTCAGTTAGAGCAGATTCAGTCAGAGCAGATTCAGACAAAGCAGAGTCAGTTAGAGCAAATTTAGACAAAGCAGAGTAAGTCTGAGAAGAGTCAGTCAGAGCAGAGTCAGTCAGAAATGGATCAGTCAGAGTAGAGTCAGTCAGAGCAGAGTCAGTCAGAGCAGATTCAGTCAGAGCAGATTCAGTCAGAGTAGAATCAGAGCAGAGTCAGTCAGAACAGAGTCAGTCAGAGCAGAGTCAGTCAGAACTGGGTGAGTCAGATCAGAGACAGTTCAGAGTCAGACAGAGCAGAGTCACACAGAGCAGATTCAGTCAGAGTAGACTCAGTCAGAGCAGAGTCAGTCAGAACAGAGTCAGTCAGAGCAGAATCAGTCAGAGCAGAATCAGTCAGAGCAGATTCAGTTAGAGTAGATTCAGTCAGAGCAGATTCAGACAAAGCAGAGTCAATCAGAACAAATTCAGACAAAGCAGAGTAAGTCTGAGAAGGGTCACTCAGAGCAGAGTCTGTCAGAACTGGATCAGTCAGATCGGAGTCAGTCAAAGCAGAGTCACAAAGAGCAGATTCAGTCAGAGTGGAATCAGAGCAGAGTCAGTCAGAGCAGAGTCAGTCAGAGCAGATTCAGTCAGAGCAGATTCAGTCAGAGTAAAATCAGAGCAGAGTCAGTCAGAACAGAGTCAGTCAGAGCAGAATCAGTCAGAGCAGATTCCGTTAGAGCAGATACAGTCAGAGCAGATTCAGACAAAGCAGAGTCAGTCAGAGCAGATTCAGACAAAGCAGAGTAACTCAGAGAAGAGTCAGTCAGAGCAGAGTCAGTCAGATCAGATTCAGTCAGAGCAGATTCAGTCAGAGTAGAATCAGAGCAGAGTCAGTCAGAACAGAGTCAGTCAGAGCAGAATCAGTCAGAGCAGATTCCGTTAGAGCAGATACAGTCATAGCAGATTCAGACAAAGCAGAGTCAGTCAGAGCAGATTCAGACAAAGCAGAGTAACTCAGTGAAGAGTCAGTCAGAGCAGAGTCAGTTAGAGCAGAGTCAGTCAGAGCAGAATCAGTCAGAGCAGAATCAGTCAGAGCAGATTCAGTTAGAGCAGATACAGTCAGAGCAGATTCAGTCAGAGTAGAATCAGAGCAGAGGCAGTCAGAACAGAGTCAGGCAGAGCAAAATAGTCACGAGTAGAATCAGTTAGAGCAGATTCTGTCACAGCAGATTCAGACAAAGCAGAGTCAGTCAGAGCAGATTCAGACAAAGCAGAGTAACTCTGAGAAGAGTCAGTCAGAAGTGGGTCAGTCAGATCAGAGTCAGTCAGACCAGAGTCACACAGAGCAGATTCAGTTAGAGAAGAGTCAGTCAGAGCAGATTCTGTCAGAGCAGAGTCAGTCAGAGCAGAGTCAGTCAGAGCAGAGTCAGTCAGAAGCAGAGTCAGTCCGATCAAAGTCAGTCAGAGCAGAGACAGTCAGAGTAGATTCAGTCAGAGCCGAGTAACTCAGAGCAGAGGCAGTCAGAGCAGGGTCACCCAGAGCAGATTCAGTCAGAGTAGAGTCAGCCGGAGCAGAAGACCTCATAGCAAAGACAGTCAGAGCAGTGTCACACAGAGCAGATGCAGTCAGAGTAGAGCAGTCAGAGTAGAGGCAGTCAGAGCAGAGTCACCCAGAGCAGATTCAGTCAGAGTAGAGTCAGTTAGAGCAGATTCAGGCAGAGCAGATTCAGACAAAGCAGAGTAACTCAGAGAAGAGTCAGTCAGAGCAGAGTCAGTCAGAACTGGGTCAGTCAGATCAGAGTCAGTCAGAGCAGAGCCACACAGAGCAAATTCAGTCAGAGTAGAGTCAGTTAGAGCAGATTCAGTCAGAGCAGATTCAGACAAAGCAGAATCAGTCAAAGCAAATTCAGACAAATCAGAGTAAGTCTGAGAAGAGTCAGTCAGAGCAGAGTCTGTCAGAACTGGGTCAGTCAGATCAGATTCAGTCAGAGCAGATTCACACAGAGCAGATTCAGTCAGAGCAGAGTCAGTCAGATAAGAGTCAGTCAGAACAGAGTCAGTCACAGCAGAAGCAGTCAGAGCAGAGTCAGTCAGAGCAGAGTCAGTCAGAGTAGAGTCAATTAGAGCAGGTTCAGTCAGAGCAGATTCAGACAAGCAGAGTCAGTTAGAACAGATTCAGACAAAGCAGAGTAACTCAGAGAAGAGTCAGTCAGAGCAGAGTCAGTCAGAACTGGGTCAGTCAGATCAGAGTCAGTGCAGAGTCAGTCAGAGCAGAGTCACACAGAGCAGATTCAGTCAGAGTAGACTCAGTCAGAGCAGAGTCAGTCAGAACAGAGTCAGTCAGAGCAGAATCAGTCAGAGCAGAATCAGTCAGAGCAGATTCAGTTAGAGTAGATTCAGTCAGAGCAGATTCAAACAAAGCAGAGTCAGTCAGAACAACTTCAGGCAAAGCAGAGTAAGTCTGAGAAGAGTCACTCAGAGCAGAGTCTGTCAGAACTGGATCAGTCAGATCGGAGTCAGTCAAAGCAGAGTCACAAAGAGCAGATTCAGTCAGAGTAGAGTCAGTCAGAGCAGAGTCAGTGAGAGCAGATTCAGTCAGAGTAGAATCAGAGCAGAGTCAGTCAGAACAGAGTCAGTCAGAGCAGAATCAGTCACGAGCAGAATCAGTCAGAGCAGAATCAGTCAGAGCAGATTCAGTTAGAGCAGAGTCAGTTAGAGCATAATCTGTCAGAGCAGATTCAGACAAAGCAGAGTCAGTCAGAGCAGATTCAGACAAAGCAGAGTAACTCTGACAAGAGTCAGTCAGAACTGGGTCAGCCAGATCAGAGTCAGTCAGACCAGAGTCACTCAGAGCAGATTCAGTTAGAGTAGAGTCAGTCAGAGCAGATTCTGTCAGAGCAGAGTCAGTCAGAGCAGAGTCAGTCAGAGCAGAGGCAGTCAGAAGCAGAGTCATTCCGATGAAAGTCAGTCAGAGCAGAGACAGTCAGAGTAGATTCAGTCAGAGCCGAGTAACTCAGAGCAGAGGCAGTCAGAGCAGGGTCACTCAGAGCAGATTCAGTCAGAGTAGAGTCAGCCGGAGCAGAAGACCTCATAGCAAAGGCAGTCAGAGCAGTGTCACACAGCGCAGATTCAGTCAGAGCAGAGTCAGTCAGAAGCAGAGTCAGTCCGATGAAATTCAGTCAGAGCAGTGTCACACAGAGCAGATTCAGTCAGAGTAGAGCAGTCAGAGCAGAGGCAGTCAGAGCAGAGTCACCCAGAGCAGATTCAATCAGAGCAGAGTCACCCAGAGCAGATTCAGTCAGAGTAGAGTCAGTTAGAGCAGATTCAGTCAGAGCAGATTCAGACAAAGCAGAATCAGTCAAAGCAAATTCAGACAAAGCAGAGTAAGTCTGAGAAGAGTCAGTCAGAGAAGAGTCTGTCAGAACTGGTTCAGTCAGATCAGATTCAGTCAGAGCAGATTCACACAGAGCAGATTCAGTCAGAGCAGAGTCAGTCAGATAAGAGTCAGTCAGAACAGAGTCAGTCACAGCAGAAGCAGTCAGAGCAGAGTCAGTCAGAGCAGAGTCAGTCAGAGCAGAGTCAGTCAGAGTAGAGTCAATTAGAGCAGGTTCAGTCAGAGCAGATTCAGACAAGCAGAGTCAGTCAGAACAGATTCAGACAAAGCAGAGTAACTCAGAGAAGAGTCAGTCAGAGCAGAGTCAGTCAGAACTGGGTGAGTCAGATCAGAGACAGTTCAGAGTCAGACAGAGCAGAGTCACACAGAGCAGATTCAGTCAGAGTAGACTCAGTCAGAGCAGAGTCAGTCAGAACAGAGTCAGTCAGAGCAGAATCAGTCAGAGCAGAATCAGTCAGAGCAGATTCAGTTAGAGTAGATTCAGTCAGAGCAGATTCAGACAAAGCAGAGTCAATCAGAACAAATTCAGACAAAGCAGAGTAAGTCTGAGAAGGGTCACTCAGAGCAGAGTCTGTCAGAACTGGATCAGTCAGATCGGAGTCAGTCAAAGCAGAGTCACAAAGAGCAGATTCAGTCAGAGTGGAATCAGAGCAGAGTCAGTCAGAGCAGAGTCAGTCAGAGCAGATTCAGTCAGAGCAGATTCAGTCAGAGTAGAATCAGAGCAGAGTCAGTCAGAACAGAGTCAGTCAGAGCAGAATCAGTCAGAGCAGATTCCGTTAGAGCAGATACAGTCAGAGCAGATTCAGACAAAGCAGAGTCAGTCAGAGCAGATTCAGACAAAGCAGAGTAACTCAGAGAAGAGTCAGTCAGAGCAGAGTCAGTCAGATCAGATTCAGTCAGAGCAGATTCAGTCAGAGTAGAATCAGAGCAGAGTCAGTCAGAACAGAGTCAGTCAGAGCAGAATCAGTCAGAGCAGATTCCGTTAGAGCAGATACAGTCATAGCAGATTCAGACAAAGCAGAGTCAGTCAGAGCAGATTCAGACAAAGCAGAGTAACTCAGTGAAGAGTCAGTCAGAGCAGAGTCAGTTAGAGCAGAGTCAGTCAGAGCAGAATCAGTCAGAGCAGAATCAGTCAGAGCAGATTCAGTTAGAGCAGATACAGTCAGAGCAGATTCAGTCAGAGTAGAATCAGAGCAGAGGCAGTCAGAACAGAGTCAGGCAGAGCAAAATAGTCACGAGTAGAATCAGTTAGAGCAGATTCTGTCACAGCAGATTCAGACAAAGCAGAGTCAGTCAGAGCAGATTCAGACAAAGCAGAGTAACTCTGAGAAGAGTCAGTCAGAAGTGGGTCAGTCAGATCAGAGTCAGTCAGACCAGAGTCACACAGAGCAGATTCAGTTAGAGAAGAGTCAGTCAGAGCAGATTCTGTCAGAGCAGAGTCAGTCAGAGCAGAGTCAGTCAGAGCAGAGTCAGTCAGAAGCAGAGTCAGTCCGATCAAAGTCAGTCAGAGCAGAGACAGTCAGAGTAGATTCAGTCAGAGCCGAGTAACTCAGAGCAGAGGCAGTCAGAGCAGGGTCACCCAGAGCAGATTCAGTCAGAGTAGAGTCAGCCGGAGCAGAAGACCTCATAGCAAAGACAGTCAGAGCAGTGTCACACAGAGCAGATGCAGTCAGAGTAGAGCAGTCAGAGTAGAGGCAGTCAGAGCAGAGTCACCCAGAGCAGATTCAGTCAGAGTAGAGTCAGTTAGAGCAGATTCAGGCAGAGCAGATTCAGACAAAGCAGAGTAACTCAGAGAAGAGTCAGTCAGAGCAGAGTCAGTCAGAACTGGGTCAGTCAGATCAGAGTCAGTCAGAGCAGAGCCACACAGAGCAAATTCAGTCAGAGTAGAGCAGTCAGAGCAGAGGCAGTCAGAGCAGAGTCACCCAGAGCAGATTCAGTCAGAGCAGAGTCACCCAGTGGAGATTCAGTCAGAGTAGAGTCAGTTAGAGCAGATTCAGTCAGAGCAGATTCAGACAAAGCAGAGTAACTCAGAGAAGAGTCAGTCAGAGCAGATTCAGTTAGAGCAGAGTCAGTTAGAGCAGATTCTGTCAGAGCAGATTCAGACAAAGCAGAGTCAGTCAGAGCAGATTCAGACAAAGCAGAGTAACTCTGAGAAGAGTCAGTCAGAAGTGGGTCAGTCAGATCAGAGTCAGTCAGACCAGAGTCACACAGAGCAAATTCAGTTAGAGAAGAGTCAGACAGAACAGATTCTGTCAGAGCAGAGTCAGTCAGAGCAGAGTCAGTCAGAGCAGAGTCAGTCAGAAGCAGAGTCAGTCCGATGAAATTCAGTCAGAGCAGTGTCACACAGAGCAGATTCAGTCAGAGTAGAGCAGTCAGAGCAGAGGCAGTCAGAGCAGAGTCACCCAGAGCAGATTCAATCAGAGCAGTGTCACCCAGAGCAGATTCAGTCAGAGTAGAGTCAGTCAGAACTGGGTCAGTCAGATCAGAGTCAGATCAGAGTCAGTCAGAGCAGTGTCACACAGAGCAGATTCAGTCAGAGTAGAGCAGTCAGAGCAGAGGCAGTCAGAGCAGAGTCACCCAGAGCAGATTCAGTCAGAGCAGAGTCACCCAGACCAGATTCAGTCAGAGTAGAGTCAGTTAGAGCAGATTCTGTCAGAGCAGATTCAGACAAAGCAGAGTCAGTCAGAGCAAATTCAGACAAAGTAGAGTAAGTCTGAGAAGAGTCAGTCAGAGCAGAGTCTGTCAGAACTGGATCAGTGAGATCAGAGTCAGTCAAAGCAGAGTCACACAGAGCAGATTCAGTCAGAGTAGAGTCAGTCAGAGCAGAGTCAGTTAGAACAGAGTCAGTCAGAGCAGAATCAGTCAGAGCAGATTCAGTTAGAGCAGATTCAGTCAGAGCAGATTCAGCCAAAGCAGAGTCCGTCAGAGCAAATTCAGACAAAGCAGAGTGAGTCTGAGAAGAGTCACTCAGAGCAGAGTCTGTCAGAACTGGATCAGTCAGATCAGAGTCAGTCAGACCAGAGTCACACAGAGCAGATTCAGTTAGAGAAGAGTCAGTCAGAGCAGATTCTGTCAGAGCAGAGTCAGTCAGAGCAGAGTCAGTCAGAAGCAGAGTCAGTCCGATGAAAGTCAGTCAGAGCAGAGACAGTCAGAGTAGATTCAGTCAGAGCCGAGTAACTCAGAGCAGAGGCAGTCAGAGCAGAGTCACCCAGAGCAGATTCAGTCAGAGTAGAGTCAGCCGGAGCAGAAGACCTCATAGCAAAGGCAGTCAGAGCAGTGTCACACAGAGCAGATTCAGTCAGAGTAGAGCAGTCAGAGCAGAGGCAGTCAGAGCAGAGTCACCCAGAGCAGATTCAGTCAGAGCAGAGTCACCCAGAGCAGATTCAGTCAGAGTAGAGTCAGTTAGAGCAGATTCAGTCAGAGCAGATTCAGACAAAGCAGAGTCAGTCAGAGCAAATTCAGACAAAGCAGAGTAAGTCTGAGAAGAGTCAGTCAGAGCAGAGTCCGTCAGAACCGGATCAGTCAGATCAGAGTCAGTCAAAGCAGAGTGACACAGAGCAGCTTCAGTCAGAGTAGAGTCAGTCAGAGCAAAGTCAGTCAGAGCAGATTCAGTCAGAGCAGATTCAGTCAGAGTAGAATCAGAGCAGAGTCAGTCAGAACAGAGTCAGGCAGAGCAAAATCAGTCACGAGTAGAATCAGTCAGAGCAGAATCAGTCAGAGCAGATTCAGTTAGAGCAGAGTCAGTTAGAGCAGATTCTGTCAGAGCAGATTCAGACAAAGCAGAGTCAGTCAGATCAGATTCAGACAAAGCAGGGTAACTCTGAGAAGAGTCAGTCAGAACTGGGTCAGTCAGATCAGAGTCAGTCAGACCAGAGTCACACAGAGCAGATTCAGTTAGAGAAGAGTCAGTCAGAGCAGATTCTGTCAGAGCAGAGTCAGTCAGAGCAGAGTCAGTCAGAGCAGAGACAGTCAGAAGCAGAGTCAGTCCGATGAAAGTCAGTCAGAGCAGAGACAGTCAGAGTAGATTCAGTCAGAGCCGAGTAACTCAGAGCAGAGGCAGTCAGAGCAGGGTCACCCAGAGCAGATTCAGTCAGAGTAGAGTCAGCCGGAGCAGAAGACCTCATAGCAAAGACAGTCAGAGCAGTGTCACACAGAGCAGATGCAGTCAGAGTAGAGCAGTCAGAGGAGAGGCAGTCAGAGCAGAGTCACCCAGAGCAGATTCAGTCAGAGCAGAGTCACCCAGAGCAGATTCAGTCAGAGTAGAGTCACTTAGAGCAGATTCAGTCAGAGCAGATTCAGACAAAGCAGAGTAACTCAGAGAAGAGTCAGTCAGAGCAGAGTCAGTCAGAACTGGGTCAGTCAGATAAGAGTCAGATCAGAGTCAGTCAGAGCAGAGCCACACAGAGCAGATTCAGTCAGAGAAGAACAGTCAGAGCAGAGGCAGTCAGAGCAGAGTCACCCAGAGCAGATTCAGTCAGAGCAGAGACACCCAGAGCAGATTCAGTCAGAGTAGTGTCAGTTAGAGCAGATTCAGTCAGAGCAGATTCAGACAAAGCAGAGTCAGTCAGCGCAGATTCAGACAAAGCAGAGTAACTCAGAGAAGAGTCAGTCAGAGGAGAGTCAGTCAGAACTGGGTCAGCCAGATCAGAGTCAGCCAGAGCAGATTCACACAGAGCAGATTCAGTCAGAGCAGAGTCAGTCAGATAAGAGTCAGTCAGAACAGAGTCAGTCACAGCAGAGGCAGTCAGAGGAGAGTCAGTCAGAGCAGAGTCAGTCAGAGCAGACTCAGTCTGAGGAGATTCAGTCAGAGTAGAGTCAATTAGAGCAGATTCAGTCAGAGCAGATTCAGACAAGCAGAGTCAGTCAAAGCAGATTCAGGCAAAGTGGAGTAACTCAGAGAAGAGTCAGTCAGAGTAGAGTCAGTCAAAACTGGGTCAGTCAGATCAGAGTCAGATCAGAGTCAGTCAGTGCAGAGCCACACAGAGCAGATTCAGTCAGAGTAGAGCAGTCAGAGCAGAGGCAGTCAGAGCAGAGTCACCCAGAGCAGATTCAGTAAGAGCAGAGTCACCCAGAGCAGATTCAGTCAGAGTAGAGTCAGTTAGAGCAGATTCAGTCAGAGCAGATTCAGACAAAGCAGAGTCAGTCAGAGCAAATTCAGACAAAGCAGAGTAAGTCTGAGAAGAGTCAGTCAGAGCAGAGTCTGTCAGAACTGGATCAGTGAGATCAGAGTCAGTCAAAGCAGAGTCACACAGAGCAGATTCAGTCAGAGTAGAGTCAGTCAGAGCAGAGTCAGTCAGAGCAGATTCAGTCAGAGTAGAATCAGAGCAGAGTCAGTCAGAATAGAGTCAGGCAGAGCAGAATCAGTCACGAGTAGAATCAGTCAGAGCAGATTCAGTTAGAGCAGAGTCAGTTAGAGCAGATTCTGTCAGAGCAGATTCAGACAAAGCAGAGTCAGTCAGAGCAGAGTCACACAGAGCAGATTCAGTCAGAGTAGAGTCAGTCAGAGCAGAGTCAGTCAGAACAGAGTCAGTCAGAGCAGAATCGGTCAAGGCAGATTCAGTTACAGCAGATTCAGTCAGAGCAGTTTCAGACAAAGCAGAGTCAGTCAGAGCAGATTCAGACAAAGCAGAGTTAGTCAGAGCAAATTCAGACAAAGCAGATTAAGTCTGAGAAGAGTCAGTCAGAGCAGAGTTCGTCAGAACCGGATCAGTCACATCAGAGTCAGTCAAAGCAGAGTCACACAGAGCAGCTTCAGTCAGAGTAGAGTCAGTCAGAGCAGAATCAGTCAGAGCAGATTCAGACAAAGCAGAGTCAGTCAGAGCAGATTCAGACAAAGCAGAGTAACTCAGAGAAGAGTCAGTCAGAGCAGAGTCAGTTAGAGCAGAGTCAGTCAGAGCAGAATCAGTCAGAGCAGAATCAGTCAGAGCAGATTCAGTTAGAGCAGATACAGTCAGAGCAGATTCAGACAAAGCAGAGTCAGTCAGAGCAGATTCAGACAAAGCAGAGTAACTCTGAGAAAAGTCAGTCAGAAGTGGGTCAGTCAGATCAGAGTCACACAGAGCAGATTCAGTCAGAGTCAGTCAGAACAGATTCTGTCAGAGCCGAGTCATTGAGAGCAGAGTCATATTGAGCAGTGTCAGTCAGAGCAGAGTCAGTCAGAACTGGGTCAGTCAGATCAGAGTCAGTCAGAGTAGAGTCACACAGAGCAGATTCAGTCAGAACAGAGTCAGTCAGAGCAGAATCAGTCAGAGCAGATTCAGTTAGAGCAGATTCAGTCAGAGCAGATTCAGTCAAAGCAGAGTCAGTCAGAGCAAATTCAGACAAAGCAGCGTAAGTCTGAGAAGAGTCAGTCAGAGCAGAGTCAGTCAGAAATGGATCAGTCAGATCAGAGTCAGTCAAAGCAGAGTCACACAGAGCAGATTCAGTCAGAGTAGAGTCAGTCAGAGCAGAGTCAGTCAGAGTAGAATCAGAGCAGAGTCAGTCAGAACCGAGTCAGTCAGAGCAGAATCAGTCACGAGCAGAATCAGACAGAGCAGAATCAGTCAGATCAGATTCAGTTAGAGCAGATTCAGTCAGAGCAGATTCAGACAAAGGAGAGTCAGTCAGAGCAGATTCAGACAAAGCAGAGTAACTCTGAGAAGAGTCAGTCAGAACTGGGTCTGTCAGATCAGAGTCAGTCAGAGCAGAGTCACACAGAGCAGATTCAGTTAGAGAAGAGTCAGTCAGAGCAGATTCTGTCAGAGCAGAGTCAGTCAGTGCAGAGTCAGTCAGAGCAGAGTCAGTCAGAAGCAGAGTCAGTCTGAATAGACTCTGTCCGATGAAAGTCACTCAGAGCAGAGACAGTCGAGTAGATTCAGCCAGAGCCGAGTAACTCAGAGCAGAGGCAGTCAGAGCAGGGAAACCCATAGAAGATTCAGTCAGAGCAGAGTCACACAGAGCGGAGTCAGTCAGAGTAGAGTCAGTCAGAGCAGAGTCAGTTAGAACAGAGTCAGTCAGAGCAGAATCAGTCAGAGCAGATTCAGTTAGAGCAGATTCAGTCAGAGCAGATTCAGACAAAGCAGAGTCCGTCAGAGCAAATTCAGACAAAGCAGAGTGAGTCTGAGAAGAGTCACTCAGAGCAGAGTCTGTCAGAACTGGATCAGTCAGATCAGAGTCAGTCAAAGCAGAGTCACACAGAGCAGATTCAGTCAGAGTAGACTCTGTCAGAGCAGAGTCAGTCAGAGCAGATTCAGTCAGAGCAGATTCTGTCAGTGTAGAATCAGAGCAGAGTCAGTCAGAACAGAGTCAGGCAGAGCAAAATCAGTCACGAGTAGAATCAGTCAGAGCAGAATCAGTCAGAGCAGATTCAGTTAGAGCAGAGTCAGTTAGAGCAGATTCTGTCAGAGCAGATTCAGACAAAGCAGAGTCAGTCAGAGCAGATTCAGACAAAGCAGAGTAACTCTGAGAAGAGTCAGTCAGAAGTGGGTCAGTCAGATCAGAGTCAGTCAGACCAGAGACAAACAGAGCAGATTCTGTCAGAGCAGAGTCAGTCAGAGCAGAGTCAGTCAGAGCAGAGTCTGTCAGAAGCAGAGTCAGTCCGATCAAAGTCTGTCAGAGCAGAGACAGTCAGAGTAGATTCAGTCAGAGCCGAGTAACTCAGAGCAGAGGCAGTAAGAGCAGGGTCACCCAGAGCAGATTCTGTCAGAGTAGAGTCAGCCGGAGCAGAAGACCTCATAGCAAAGACAGTCAGAGTGTGTCACACAGAGCAGATGCAGTCAGAGTAGAGCAGTCAGAGGAGAGGCAGTCACAGCAGAGTCACCCAGAGCAGATTCAGTCAGAGTAGAGTCACCCAGAGCAGATTCAGTCAGAGTAGAGTCACTTAGAGCAGATTCAGTCAGAGCAGATTCAGAAAAAGCAGAGTAACTCAGAGAAGAGTCAGTCAGAGCAGAGTCAGTCAGAACTGGGTCAGTCAGATCAGAGGCAGTCAGAGCAGATTCACACAGAGCATATTCAGTCAGAGCAGAGTCAGTCAGATAAGAGTCAGTCAGATAAGAGTCAGTCAGAACAGCGTCAGCCACAGCAGAAGCAGTCAGAGGAGAGTCAGTCAGAGCAGAGTCAGTCAGAGCAGAGTCGGTCTGAGGAGATTCAGTCAGAGCAGAGTCAATTAGAGCAGATTCAGTCAGAGCAGATTCAGACAAGCAGAGTCAGTCAGAGCAGATTCAGACAAAGTAGAGTACTCAGAGAAGAGTCAGTCAGGGTAGAGTCAGTCAGAACTGGGTCGGTCAGATCAAAGTCAGATCAGAGTCAGTCAGAGCAGAGTCACACAGAGCAGATTCAGTCAGAGTGGACTCAGTCAGAGCAGAGTCAGTCAGAACAGAGTCAGTCAGAGCAGAATCGGTCAAGGCAGATTCAGTTACAGCAGATTCAGTCAGAGCAGTTTCAGACAAAGCAGAGTCAGTCAGAGCAGATTCAGACAAAGCAGAGTTAGTCAGAGCAAATTCAGACAAAGCAGAGTAAGTCTGAGAAGAGTCAGTCAGAGCAGAGTCCGTCAGAACCGGATCAGTCAGATCAGAGTCAGTCAAAGCAGAGTCACACAGAGCAGCTTCAGTCAGAGTAGAGTCAGTCAGAGCAGAATCAGTCAGAGTAGATTCCGTTAGAGCAGATACAGTCAGAGCAGATTCAGACAAAGCAGAGTCAGTCAGAGCAGATTCAGACAAAGCAGAGTAACTCAGAGAAGAGTCAGTCAGAGCAGAGTCAGTTAGAGCAGAGTCAGTCAGAGCAGAATCAGTCAGAGCAGATTCAGTTAGAGCAGATACAGTCAGAGCAGATTCAGACAAAGCAGAGTCAGTCAGAGCAGATTCAGACAAAGCAGAGTAACTCTGAGAAAAGTCAGTCAGAAGTGGGTCAGTCAGATCAGAGTCACACAGAGCAGATTCAGTCAGAGTCAGTCAGAACAGATTCAGTCAGAGCCGAGTCATTGAGAGCAGAGTCATATTGAGCAGTGTCAGTCAGAGCAGAGTCAGTCAGAACTGGGTCAGTCAGATCAGAGTCAGTCAGAGCAGAGTCACACAGAGCAGATTCAGTCAGAACAGAGTCAGTCAGAGCAGAATCAGTCAGAGCAGATTCAGTTAGAGCAGATTCAGTCAGAGCAGATTCAGTCAAAGCAGAGTCAGTCAGAGCAAATTCAGACAAAGCAGCGTAAGTCTGAGAAGAGTCAGTCAGAGCAGAGTCAGTCAGAAATGGATCAGTCAGATCAGAGTCAGTCAAAGCAGAGTCACACAGAGCAGATTCAGTCAGAGTAGAGTCAGTCAGAGCAGAGTCAGTCAGAGTAGAATCAGAGCAGAGTCAGTCAGAACCGAGTCAGTCAGAGCAGAATCAGTCACGAGCAGAATCAGACAGAGCAGAATCAGTCAGATCAGATTCTGTTAGAGCAGATTCAGTCAGAGCAGATTCAGACAAAGGAGAGTCAGTCAGAGCAGATTCAGACAAAGCAGAGTAACTCTGAGAAGAGTCAGTCAGAACTGGGTCTGTCAGATCAGAGTCAGTCAGAGCAGAGTCACACAGAGCAGATTCAGTTAGAGAAGAGTCAGTCAGAGCAGATTCTGTCAGAGCAGAGTCAGTCAGTGCAGAGTCAGTCAGAGCAGAGTCAGTCAGAGCAGAGTCAGTCAGAAGCAGAGTCAGTCTGAATAGACTCTGTCCGATGAAAGTCACTCAGAGCAGAGACAGTCGAGTAGATTCAGCCAGAGCCGAGTAACTCAGTGCAGAGGCAGTCAGAGCAGGGTCACCCATAGAAGATTCAGTCAGAGCAGAGTCACACAGAGCGGAGTCAGTCAGAGTAGAGTCAGTCAGAGCAGAGTCAGTTAGAACAGAGTCAGTCAGAGCAGAATCAGTCAGAGCAGATTCAGTTAGAGCAGATTCAGTCAGAGCAGATTCAGACAAAGCAGAGTCCGTCAGAGCAAATTCAGACAAAGCAGAGTGAGTCGGAGAAGAGTCACTCAGAGCAGAGTCTGTCAGAACTGGATCAGTCAGATCAGAGTCAGTCAAAGCAGAGTCACACAGAGCAGATTCAGTCAGAGTAGACTCAGTCAGAGCAGAGTCAGTCAGAGCAGATTCAGTCAGAGCAGATTCTGTCAGTGTAGAATCAGAGCAGAGTCAGTCAGAACAGAGTCAGGCAGAGCAAAATCAGTCACGAGTACAATCAGTCAGAGCAGAATCAGTCAGAGCAGATTCAGTTAGAGCAGAGTCAGTTAGAGCAGATTCTGTCAGAGCAGATTCAGACAAAGCAGAGTCAGTCAGAGCAGATTCAGACAAAGCAGAGTAACTCTGAGAAGAGTCAGTCAGAACTGGGTCAGTCAGATCAGAGTCAGTCAGACCAGAGTCAAACAGAGCAGATTCAGTTAGAGAAGAGTCAGTCAGAGCAGATTCTGTCAGAGCAGAGTCAGTCAGAGCAGAGTCAGTCAGAGCAGAGTCTGTCAGAAGCAGAGTCAGTCCGATCAAAGTCAGTCAGAGTAGAGTCACCCAGAGCAGATTCAGTCAGAGTAGAGTCACTTAGAGCAGATTCAGTCAGAGCAGATTCAGACAAAGCAGAGTAACTCAGAGAAGAGTCAGTCAGAGCAGAGTCAGTTAGAGCAGAGTCAGTCAGAGCAGAATCAGTCAGAGCAGATTCAGTTAGAGCAGATACAGTCAGAGCAGATTCAGACAAAGCAGAGTCAGTCAGAGCAGATTCAGACAAAGCAGAGTAACTCTGAGAAAAGTCAGTCAGAAGTGGGTCAGTCAGATCAGAGTCACACAGAGCAGATTCAGTCAGAGTCAGTCAGAACAGATTCAGTCAGAGCCGAGTCATTGAGAGCAGAGTCATATTGAGCAGTGTCAGTCAGAGCAGAGTCAGTCAGAACTGGGTCAGTCAGATCAGAGTCAGTCAGAGCAGAGTCACACAGAGCAGATTCAGTCAGAACAGAGTCAGTCAGAGCAGAATCAGTCAGAGCAGATTCAGTTAGAGCAGATTCAGTCAGAGCAGATTCAGTCAAAGCAGAGTCAGTCAGAGCAAATTCAGACAAAGCAGCGTAAGTCTGAGAAGAGTCAGTCAGAGCAGAGTCAGTCAGAAATGGATCAGTCAGATCAGAGTCAGTCAAAGCAGAGTCACACAGAGCAGATTCAGTCAGAGTAGAGTCAGTCAGAGCAGAGTCAGTCAGAGTAGAATCAGAGCAGAGTCAGTCAGAACCGAGTCAGTCAGAGCAGAATCAGTCACGAGCAGAATCAGACAGAGCAGAATCAGTCAGATCAGATTCTGTTAGAGCAGATTCAGTCAGAGCAGATTCAGACAAAGGAGAGTCAGTCAGAGCAGATTCAGACAAAGCAGAGTAACTCTGAGAAGAGTCAGTCAGAACTGGGTCTGTCAGATCAGAGTCAGTCAGAGCAGAGTCACACAGAGCAGATTCAGTTAGAGAAGAGTCAGTCAGAGCAGATTCTGTCAGAGCAGAGTCAGTCAGTGCAGAGTCAGTCAGAGCAGAGTCAGTCAGAGCAGAGTCAGTCAGAAGCAGAGTCAGTCTGAATAGACTCTGTCCGATGAAAGTCACTCAGAGCAGAGACAGTCGAGTAGATTCAGCCAGAGCCGAGTAACTCAGTGCAGAGGCAGTCAGAGCAGGGTCACCCATAGAAGATTCAGTCAGAGCAGAGTCACACAGAGCGGAGTCAGTCAGAGTAGAGTCAGTCAGAGCAGAGTCAGTTAGAACAGAGTCAGTCAGAGCAGAATCAGTCAGAGCAGATTCAGTTAGAGCAGATTCAGTCAGAGCAGATTCAGACAAAGCAGAGTCCGTCAGAGCAAATTCAGACAAAGCAGAGTGAGTCGGAGAAGAGTCACTCAGAGCAGAGTCTGTCAGAACTGGATCAGTCAGATCAGAGTCAGTCAAAGCAGAGTCACACAGAGCAGATTCAGTCAGAGTAGACTCAGTCAGAGCAGAGTCAGTCAGAGCAGATTCAGTCAGAGCAGATTCTGTCAGTGTAGAATCAGAGCAGAGTCAGTCAGAACAGAGTCAGGCAGAGCAAAATCAGTCACGAGTACAATCAGTCAGAGCAGAATCAGTCAGAGCAGATTCAGTTAGAGCAGAGTCAGTTAGAGCAGATTCTGTCAGAGCAGATTCAGACAAAGCAGAGTCAGTCAGAGCAGATTCAGACAAAGCAGAGTAACTCTGAGAAGAGTCAGTCAGAACTGGGTCAGTCAGATCAGAGTCAGTCAGACCAGAGTCAAACAGAGCAGATTCAGTTAGAGAAGAGTCAGTCAGAGCAGATTCTGTCAGAGCAGAGTCAGTCAGAGCAGAGTCAGTCAGAGCAGAGTCTGTCAGAAGCAGAGTCAGTCCGATCAAAGTCAGTCAGAGTAGAGTCACCCAGAGCAGATTCAGTCAGAGTAGAGTCACTTAGAGCAGATTCAGTCAGAGCAGATTCAGAAAAAGCAGAGTAACTCAGAGAAGAGTCAGTCAGAGCAGAGTCAGTCAGAACTGGGTCAGTCAGATCAGAGGCAGTCAGAGCAGATTCACACAGAGCATATTCAGTCAGAGCAGAGTCAGTCAGATAAGAGTCAGTCAGAACAGAGTCAGTCACAGTAGAAGCAGTCAGAGGAGAGTCAGTCAGAGCAGAGTCTGTCAGAGCAGAGTCGGTCTGAGGAGATTCAGTCAGAGCAGAGTCAATTAGAGCAGATTCAGTCAGAGCAGATTCAGACAAAGTAGAGTACTCAGAGAAGAGTCAGTCAGAGTAGAGTCAGTCAGAACTGGGTCGGTCAGATCAAAGTCAGATCAGAGTCAGTCAGAGCAGAGCCACACAGAGCAGATTCAGTCAGTGTAGAGCAGTCAGAGCAGAGGCAGCAGGGCAGAGTCACACAGAGCAGATTCAGTCAGAGCAGAGTCACCCAGAGCAGATTCAGTCCGAGTAGAGTCAGTCAGAGCAGAATCAGTAAGAGGTGATTCAGTTAGAGCAGATTCAGTCAGAGCAGATTCAGACAAAGCAGAGTCCGTCAGAGCAGATTCAGACAAAGCAGAGTAAGTCTGAGAAGTGTCAGTCAGAGCAGAGTCAATCAGAACTGGATCAGTCAGATCAGAGTCAGTCAAAGCAGAGTCACAGAGCCGATTCAGTCAGAGTAGAGTCAGTCAGAGCAGAGTCAGTCAGAAAGGAGACAGTCGGAGCAGGTTCAGTCAGAGCTGATTCAGTCAGTGCAAAGTCAGTAAGAGCACAGTCAGTCAGAAACACAGTCAGTCTGAATAGAGTCTTTCAGAGCATATTCAGACAAAGCAGAGTCAGTCAGAGCAGATTCAGACAAAGCACAGTCAGTCAGAGCTAATTCAGACAAAGCAGAGTAAGTCTGAGAAGAGTCTGTCAGAGCAGAGTCAGTCAGAAATGGATCAGTCAGATCAGAGTCAGTCAAAGCAGAGTCACACAGAGCAGATTCATCAGAGTAGGGTCAGTCAGAGCAGAGTCAGTCAGAGCGGATTCAGTCAGAGCAGATTCAGTCATCGTAGAATCAGAGCAGAGTCAGTCAGAACAGAGTCAGACAGAGCAGAATCAGTCACGAGCAGAATCAGTCAGAGCAGAATCAGTCAGATCAGATTTAGTTAGAGCAGAGTCAGTTGGAGCAGATTCAGTCAGAGCAGATTCAGACAAGCAGAGTCAGTCAGAGCAGATTCAGACAAAGTAGAGTAACTCAGAGAAGAGTCAGTCAAAACTGGGTCAGTCAGACCAGAGTCAATTCAGAGTCAGTCAGAGCAGAGCCACACAGAGCAGCTTCAGTCAGAGTAGAGTCAGTCAGAGCAAAGTCAGTCAGAGCAGATTCAGTCAGAGCAGATTCAGTCAGAGTAGAATCAGAGCAGAGTCAGTCAGAACAGAGTCAGGCAGAGCAAAATCAGTCACGAGTAGAATCAGTCAGAGCAGAATCAGTCAGAGCAGATTCAGTTAGAGCAGAGTCAGTTAGAGCAGATTCTGTCAGAGCAGATTCAGACAAAGCAGAGTCAGTCAGATCAGATTCAGACAAAGCAGGGTAACTCTGAGAAGAGTCAGTCAGAACTGGGTCAGTCAGATCAGAGTCAGTCAGACCAGAGTCACACAGAGCAGATTCAGTTAGAGAAGAGTCAGTCAGAGCAGATTCTGTCAGAGCAGAGTCAGTCAGAGCAGAGTCAGTCAGAGCAGAGACAGTCAGAAGCAGAGTCAGTCCGATGAAAGTCAGTCAGAGCAGAGACAGTCAGAGTAGATTCTGTCAGAGCCGAGTAACTCAGAGCAGAGGCAGTCAGAGCAGGGTCACCCAGAGCAGATTCAGTCAGAGTAGAGTCAGCCGGAGCAGAAGACCTCATAGCAAAGACAGTCAGAGCAGTGTCACACAGAGCAGATGCAGTCAGAGTAGAGCAGTCAGAGGAGAGGCAGTCAGAGCAGAGTCACCCAGAGCAGATTCAGTCAGAGCAGAGTCACCCAGAGCAGATTCAGTCAGAGTAGAGTCACTTAGAGCAGATTCAGTCAGAGCAGATTCAGACAAAGCAGAGTAACTCAGAGAAGAGTCAGTCAGAGCAGAGTCAGTCAGAACTGGGTCAGTCAGATAAGAGTCAGATCAGAGTCAGTCAGAGCAGAGCCACACAGAGCAGATTCAGTCAGAGAAGAACAGTCAGAGCAGAGGCAGTCAGAGCAGAGTCACCCAGAGCAGATTCAGTCAGAGCAGAGACACCCAGAGCAGATTCAGTCAGAGTAGTGTCAGTTAGAGCAGATTCAGTCAGAGCAGATTCAGACAAAGCAGAGTCAGTCAGCGCAGATTCAGACAAAGCAGAGTAACTCAGAGAAGAGTCAGTCAGAGGAGAGTCAGTCAGAACTGGGTCAGCCAGATCAGAGTCAGCCAGAGCAGATTCACACAGAGCAGATTCAGTCAGAGCAGAGTCAGTCAGATAAGAGTCAGTCAGAACAGAGTCAGTCACAGCAGAGGCAGTCAGAGGAGAGTCAGTCAGAGCAGAGTCAGTCAGAGCAGACTCAGTCTGAGGAGATTCAGTCAGAGTAGAGTCAATTAGAGCAGATTCAGTCAGAGCAGATTCAGACAAGCAGAGTCAGTCAAAGCAGATTCAGGCAAAGTGGAGTAACTCAGAGAAGAGTCAGTCAGAGTAGAGTCAGTCAAAACTGGGTCAGTCAGATCAGAGTCAGATCAGAGTCAGTCAGTGCAGAGCCACACAGAGCAGATTCAGTCAGAGTAGAGCAGTCAGAGCAGAGGCAGTCAGAGCAGAGTCACCCAGAGCAGATTCAGTAAGAGCAGAGTCACCCAGAGCAGATTCAGTCAGAGTAGAGTCAGTTAGAGCAGATTCAGTCAGAGCAGATTCAGACAAAGCAGAGTCAGTCAGAGCAAATTCAGACAAAGCAGAGTAAGTCTGAGAAGAGTCAGTCAGAGCAGAGTCTGTCAGAACTGGATCAGTGAGATCAGAGTCAGTCAAAGCAGAGTCACACAGAGCAGATTCAGTCAGAGTAGAGTCAGTCAGAGCAGAGTCAGTCAGAGCAGATTCAGTCAGAGTAGAATCAGAGCAGAGTCAGTCAGAATAGAGTCAGGCAGAGCAGAATCAGTCACGAGTAGAATCAGTCAGAGCAGATTCAGTTAGAGCAGAGTCAGTTAGAGCAGATTCTGTCAGAGCAGATTCAGACAAAGCAGAGTCAGTCAGAGCAGAGTCACACAGAGCAGATTCAGTCAGAGTAGAGTCAGTCAGAGCAGAGTCAGTCAGAACAGAGTCAGTCAGAGCAGAATCGGTCAAGGCAGATTCAGTTACAGCAGATTCAGTCAGAGCAGTTTCAGACAAAGCAGAGTCAGTCAGAGCAGATTCAGACAAAGCAGAGTTAGTCAGAGCAAATTCAGACAAAGCAGATTAAGTCTGAGAAGAGTCAGTCAGAGCAGAGTTCGTCAGAACCGGATCAGTCACATCAGAGTCAGTCAAAGCAGAGTCACACAGAGCAGCTTCAGTCAGAGTAGAGTCAGTCAGAGCAGAATCAGTCAGAGCAGATTCAGACAAAGCAGAGTCAGTCAGAGCAGATTCAGACAAAGCAGAGTAACTCAGAGAAGAGTCAGTCAGAGCAGAGTCAGTTAGAGCAGAGTCAGTCAGAGCAGAATCAGTCAGAGCAGAATCAGTCAGAGCAGATTCAGTTAGAGCAGATACAGTCAGAGCAGATTCAGACAAAGCAGAGTCAGTCAGAGCAGATTCAGACAAAGCAGAGTAACTCTGAGAAAAGTCAGTCAGAAGTGGGTCAGTCAGATCAGAGTCACACAGAGCAGATTCAGTCAGAGTCAGTCAGAACAGATTCTGTCAGAGCCGAGTCATTGAGAGCAGAGTCATATTGAGCAGTGTCAGTCAGAGCAGAGTCAGTCAGAACTGGGTCAGTCAGATCAGAGTCAGTCAGAGTAGAGTCACACAGAGCAGATTCAGTCAGAACAGAGTCAGTCAGAGCAGAATCAGTCAGAGCAGATTCAGTTAGAGCAGATTCAGTCAGAGCAGATTCAGTCAAAGCAGAGTCAGTCAGAGCAAATTCAGACAAAGCAGCGTAAGTCTGAGAAGAGTCAGTCAGAGCAGAGTCAGTCAGAAATGGATCAGTCAGATCAGAGTCAGTCAAAGCAGAGTCACACAGAGCAGATTCAGTCAGAGTAGAGTCAGTCAGAGCAGAGTCAGTCAGAGTAGAATCAGAGCAGAGTCAGTCAGAACCGAGTCAGTCAGAGCAGAATCAGTCACGAGCAGAATCAGACAGAGCAGAATCAGTCAGATCAGATTCAGTTAGAGCAGATTCAGTCAGAGCAGATTCAGACAAAGGAGAGTCAGTCAGAGCAGATTCAGACAAAGCAGAGTAACTCTGAGAAGAGTCAGTCAGAACTGGGTCTGTCAGATCAGAGTCAGTCAGAGCAGAGTCACACAGAGCAGATTCAGTTAGAGAAGAGTCAGTCAGAGCAGATTCTGTCAGAGCAGAGTCAGTCAGTGCAGAGTCAGTCAGAGCAGAGTCAGTCAGAAGCAGAGTCAGTCTGAATAGACTCTGTCCGATGAAAGTCACTCAGAGCAGAGACAGTCGAGTAGATTCAGCCAGAGCCGAGTAACTCAGAGCAGAGGCAGTCAGAGCAGGGAAACCCATAGAAGATTCAGTCAGAGCAGAGTCACACAGAGCGGAGTCAGTCAGAGTAGAGTCAGTCAGAGCAGAGTCAGTTAGAACAGAGTCAGTCAGAGCAGAATCAGTCAGAGCAGATTCAGTTAGAGCAGATTCAGTCAGAGCAGATTCAGACAAAGCAGAGTCCGTCAGAGCAAATTCAGACAAAGCAGAGTGAGTCTGAGAAGAGTCACTCAGAGCAGAGTCTGTCAGAACTGGATCAGTCAGATCAGAGTCAGTCAAAGCAGAGTCACACAGAGCAGATTCAGTCAGAGTAGACTCTGTCAGAGCAGAGTCAGTCAGAGCAGATTCAGTCAGAGCAGATTCTGTCAGTGTAGAATCAGAGCAGAGTCAGTCAGAACAGAGTCAGGCAGAGCAAAATCAGTCACGAGTAGAATCAGTCAGAGCAGAATCAGTCAGAGCAGATTCAGTTAGAGCAGAGTCAGTTAGAGCAGATTCTGTCAGAGCAGATTCAGACAAAGCAGAGTCAGTCAGAGCAGATTCAGACAAAGCAGAGTAACTCTGAGAAGAGTCAGTCAGAAGTGGGTCAGTCAGATCAGAGTCAGTCAGACCAGAGACAAACAGAGCAGATTCTGTCAGAGCAGAGTCAGTCAGAGCAGAGTCAGTCAGAGCAGAGTCTGTCAGAAGCAGAGTCAGTCCGATCAAAGTCTGTCAGAGCAGAGACAGTCAGAGTAGATTCAGTCAGAGCCGAGTAACTCAGAGCAGAGGCAGTAAGAGCAGGGTCACCCAGAGCAGATTCTGTCAGAGTAGAGTCAGCCGGAGCAGAAGACCTCATAGCAAAGACAGTCAGAGTGTGTCACACAGAGCAGATGCAGTCAGAGTAGAGCAGTCAGAGGAGAGGCAGTCACAGCAGAGTCACCCAGAGCAGATTCAGTCAGAGTAGAGTCACCCAGAGCAGATTCAGTCAGAGTAGAGTCACTTAGAGCAGATTCAGTCAGAGCAGATTCAGAAAAAGCAGAGTAACTCAGAGAAGAGTCAGTCAGAGCAGAGTCAGTCAGAACTGGGTCAGTCAGATCAGAGGCAGTCAGAGCAGATTCACACAGAGCATATTCAGTCAGAGCAGAGTCAGTCAGATAAGAGTCAGTCAGATAAGAGTCAGTCAGAACAGCGTCAGCCACAGCAGAAGCAGTCAGAGGAGAGTCAGTCAGAGCAGAGTCAGTCAGAGCAGAGTCGGTCTGAGGAGATTCAGTCAGAGCAGAGTCAATTAGAGCAGATTCAGTCAGAGCAGATTCAGACAAGCAGAGTCAGTCAGAGCAGATTCAGACAAAGTAGAGTACTCAGAGAAGAGTCAGTCAGGGTAGAGTCAGTCAGAACTGGGTCGGTCAGATCAAAGTCAGATCAGAGTCAGTCAGAGCAGAGTCACACAGAGCAGATTCAGTCAGAGTGGACTCAGTCAGAGCAGAGTCAGTCAGAACAGAGTCAGTCAGAGCAGAATCGGTCAAGGCAGATTCAGTTACAGCAGATTCAGTCAGAGCAGTTTCAGACAAAGCAGAGTCAGTCAGAGCAGATTCAGACAAAGCAGAGTTAGTCAGAGCAAATTCAGACAAAGCAGAGTAAGTCTGAGAAGAGTCAGTCAGAGCAGAGTCCGTCAGAACCGGATCAGTCAGATCAGAGTCAGTCAAAGCAGAGTCACACAGAGCAGCTTCAGTCAGAGTAGAGTCAGTCAGAGCAGAATCAGTCAGAGTAGATTCCGTTAGAGCAGATACAGTCAGAGCAGATTCAGACAAAGCAGAGTCAGTCAGAGCAGATTCAGACAAAGCAGAGTAACTCAGAGAAGAGTCAGTCAGAGCAGAGTCAGTTAGAGCAGAGTCAGTCAGAGCAGAATCAGTCAGAGCAGATTCAGTTAGAGCAGATACAGTCAGAGCAGATTCAGACAAAGCAGAGTCAGTCAGAGCAGATTCAGACAAAGCAGAGTAACTCTGAGAAAAGTCAGTCAGAAGTGGGTCAGTCAGATCAGAGTCACACAGAGCAGATTCAGTCAGAGTCAGTCAGAACAGATTCAGTCAGAGCCGAGTCATTGAGAGCAGAGTCATATTGAGCAGTGTCAGTCAGAGCAGAGTCAGTCAGAACTGGGTCAGTCAGATCAGAGTCAGTCAGAGCAGAGTCACACAGAGCAGATTCAGTCAGAACAGAGTCAGTCAGAGCAGAATCAGTCAGAGCAGATTCAGTTAGAGCAGATTCAGTCAGAGCAGATTCAGTCAAAGCAGAGTCAGTCAGAGCAAATTCAGACAAAGCAGCGTAAGTCTGAGAAGAGTCAGTCAGAGCAGAGTCAGTCAGAAATGGATCAGTCAGATCAGAGTCAGTCAAAGCAGAGTCACACAGAGCAGATTCAGTCAGAGTAGAGTCAGTCAGAGCAGAGTCAGTCAGAGTAGAATCAGAGCAGAGTCAGTCAGAACCGAGTCAGTCAGAGCAGAATCAGTCACGAGCAGAATCAGACAGAGCAGAATCAGTCAGATCAGATTCTGTTAGAGCAGATTCAGTCAGAGCAGATTCAGACAAAGGAGAGTCAGTCAGAGCAGATTCAGACAAAGCAGAGTAACTCTGAGAAGAGTCAGTCAGAACTGGGTCTGTCAGATCAGAGTCAGTCAGAGCAGAGTCACACAGAGCAGATTCAGTTAGAGAAGAGTCAGTCAGAGCAGATTCTGTCAGAGCAGAGTCAGTCAGTGCAGAGTCAGTCAGAGCAGAGTCAGTCAGAGCAGAGTCAGTCAGAAGCAGAGTCAGTCTGAATAGACTCTGTCCGATGAAAGTCACTCAGAGCAGAGACAGTCGAGTAGATTCAGCCAGAGCCGAGTAACTCAGTGCAGAGGCAGTCAGAGCAGGGTCACCCATAGAAGATTCAGTCAGAGCAGAGTCACACAGAGCGGAGTCAGTCAGAGTAGAGTCAGTCAGAGCAGAGTCAGTTAGAACAGAGTCAGTCAGAGCAGAATCAGTCAGAGCAGATTCAGTTAGAGCAGATTCAGTCAGAGCAGATTCAGACAAAGCAGAGTCCGTCAGAGCAAATTCAGACAAAGCAGAGTGAGTCGGAGAAGAGTCACTCAGAGCAGAGTCTGTCAGAACTGGATCAGTCAGATCAGAGTCAGTCAAAGCAGAGTCACACAGAGCAGATTCAGTCAGAGTAGACTCAGTCAGAGCAGAGTCAGTCAGAGCAGATTCAGTCAGAGCAGATTCTGTCAGTGTAGAATCAGAGCAGAGTCAGTCAGAACAGAGTCAGGCAGAGCAAAATCAGTCACGAGTACAATCAGTCAGAGCAGAATCAGTCAGAGCAGATTCAGTTAGAGCAGAGTCAGTTAGAGCAGATTCTGTCAGAGCAGATTCAGACAAAGCAGAGTCAGTCAGAGCAGATTCAGACAAAGCAGAGTAACTCTGAGAAGAGTCAGTCAGAACTGGGTCAGTCAGATCAGAGTCAGTCAGACCAGAGTCAAACAGAGCAGATTCAGTTAGAGAAGAGTCAGTCAGAGCAGATTCTGTCAGAGCAGAGTCAGTCAGAGCAGAGTCAGTCAGAGCAGAGTCTGTCAGAAGCAGAGTCAGTCCGATCAAAGTCAGTCAGAGTAGAGTCACCCAGAGCAGATTCAGTCAGAGTAGAGTCACTTAGAGCAGATTCAGTCAGAGCAGATTCAGAAAAAGCAGAGTAACTCAGAGAAGAGTCAGTCAGAGCAGAGTCAGTCAGAACTGGGTCAGTCAGATCAGAGGCAGTCAGAGCAGATTCACACAGAGCATATTCAGTCAGAGCAGAGTCAGTCAGATAAGAGTCAGTCAGAACAGAGTCAGTCACAGTAGAAGCAGTCAGAGGAGAGTCAGTCAGAGCAGAGTCTGTCAGAGCAGAGTCGGTCTGAGGAGATTCAGTCAGAGCAGAGTCAATTAGAGCAGATTCAGTCAGAGCAGATTCAGACAAAGTAGAGTACTCAGAGAAGAGTCAGTCAGAGTAGAGTCAGTCAGAACTGGGTCGGTCAGATCAAAGTCAGATCAGAGTCAGTCAGAGCAGAGCCACACAGAGCAGATTCAGTCAGTGTAGAGCAGTCAGAGCAGAGGCAGCAGGGCAGAGTCACACAGAGCAGATTCAGTCAGAGCAGAGTCACCCAGAGCAGATTCAGTCCGAGTAGAGTCAGTCAGAGCAGAATCAGTAAGAGGTGATTCAGTTAGAGCAGATTCAGTCAGAGCAGATTCAGACAAAGCAGAGTCCGTCAGAGCAGATTCAGACAAAGCAGAGTAAGTCTGAGAAGTGTCAGTCAGAGCAGAGTCAATCAGAACTGGATCAGTCAGATCAGAGTCAGTCAAAGCAGAGTCACAGAGCCGATTCAGTCAGAGTAGAGTCAGTCAGAGCAGAGTCAGTCAGAAAGGAGACAGTCGGAGCAGGTTCAGTCAGAGCTGATTCAGTCAGTGCAAAGTCAGTAAGAGCACAGTCAGTCAGAAACACAGTCAGTCTGAATAGAGTCTTTCAGAGCATATTCAGACAAAGCAGAGTCAGTCAGAGCAGATTCAGACAAAGCACAGTCAGTCAGAGCTAATTCAGACAAAGCAGAGTAAGTCTGAGAAGAGTCTGTCAGAGCAGAGTCAGTCAGAAATGGATCAGTCAGATCAGAGTCAGTCAAAGCAGAGTCACACAGAGCAGATTCATCAGAGTAGGGTCAGTCAGAGCAGAGTCAGTCAGAGCGGATTCAGTCAGAGCAGATTCAGTCATCGTAGAATCAGAGCAGAGTCAGTCAGAACAGAGTCAGACAGAGCAGAATCAGTCACGAGCAGAATCAGTCAGAGCAGAATCAGTCAGATCAGATTTAGTTAGAGCAGAGTCAGTTGGAGCAGATTCAGTCAGAGCAGATTCAGACAAGCAGAGTCAGTCAGAGCAGATTCAGACAAAGTAGAGTAACTCAGAGAAGAGTCAGTCAAAACTGGGTCAGTCAGACCAGAGTCAATTCAGAGTCAGTCAGAGCAGAGCCACACAGAGCAGATTCAGTCAGAGTAGAGTCAGTCAGAGCAGAGTCAGTCAGAACAGAGTCAGTCAGAGCAGAATCAGTCAGAGCAGATTCCGTTAGAGCAGATACAGTCAGAGCAGATTCAGACAAAGCAGAGTCAGTCAGAGCAGATTCAGACAAAGCAGAGTAACTCAGAGAAGAGTCAGTCAGAGCAGAGTCAGTCAGAAGTGGGTCAGTCAGATCAGAGTCAGTCAGAGCAGAGTTACACAGAGCAGATTCAGACAGAGTAGAGTCAGTCAGAGCAGAGTCAGTCAGAACAGAGTCAGTCAGAGCAGAATCAGTCAGAGCAGATTCAGTTAGAGCAGATTCAGTCAGAGCAGATTCAGACAAAGCAGAGTCCGTCAGAGCAGATTCAGACAAAGCAGAGTAAGTCTGAGAAGAGTCAGTCAGAGCAGAGTCAGTCAGAACTGGATCAGTCAGATCAGAGTCAGTCAAAAAGCAGAGTCACAGAGCCGATTCAGTCAGAGTAGAGTCAGTCAGAGCAGAGTCAGTCAGAAAGGAGTCAGTCAGAGCAGATTCAGTCAGAGCTGATTCAGTCAGTGCAAAGTCAGCCATAGCACAGTCAGTCAGAAACAGAGTCAGTCTGAATACAGTCTTTCAGAGCAGATTCAGTCAGAGTAGAGTCAGTTAGAGCAGATTCAGTCAGAGCAGATTCAGACAAAGCAGAGTCAGTCAGAGCAGATTCAGACAAAGCCGAGTAACTCTGAGAAGAGTCAGTCAGAAGTGGGTCAGTCAAATCAGAGTCACACAGAGCAGATTCAGTCAGAGTCAGTCAGAGCAGATTCAGTCACAGCCGAGTCATTGAGAGCAGAGTCACATTGAGCAGTGTCAGTCAGAGCAGAGTCAGTCAGAACTGGGTCAGTCAGATCAGAGTCAGTCAGAGCAGAGTCATACAGAGCAGATTCAGTCAGAACAGAGTCAGTCAGAGCAGAATCAGTCAGAGCAGATTCAGTTAGAGCAGATTCAGTCAGAGCAGGTTCAGACAAAGCAGAGTCAGTCAGAGCAGATTCAGACAAAGCAGAGTAAGTCTGAGAAGAGTCAGTCAGAACTGGGTCAGTCAGATCAGAGTCAGTCAGAGCAGAGTCACACAGAGCAGATTCAGTTAGAGAAGAGTCAGTCAGAGCAGATTCTGTCAGAGCAGAGTCAGTCAGTGCAGAGTCAGTCAGTGCAGAGTCAGTCTGAATAGACTCAGTCCGATGAAAGTCACTCAGAGCAGAGACAGTCAGAGTAGATTCAGACAGAGCCGAGTAACTCAGAGCAGAGGCAGTCAGAGCAGGATCACCCATAGCAGATTCAGTCAGAGCAGAGTCACACAGAGCGGTGTCAGTCAGAGTAGAGTCAGTCAGAGCAGAGTCAGTTAGAACAGAGTCAGTCAGAGCAGAATCAGTAGGAGCATTTTCAGTTAGAGCAGATTCAGTCAGAGCAGATTCAGACAAAGCAGAGTCAGTCAGAGCAAATTCAGACAAAGCAGAGTAAGTCTGAGAAGAGTCACTCAGAGCAGAGTCTGTCAGAACTGGATCAGTCAGATCGGAGTCAGTCAAAGCAGAGTCACAAAGAGCAGATTCAGTCAGAGTAGAGTCAGTCAGAGCAGATTCAGTCAGAGCAGATTCAGTCAGAGTAGAATCAGAGCAGAGTCAGTCAGAACAGAGTCAGTCAGAGCAGAATCAGTCACGAGCATAATCAGTCAGAGCAGACTCAGTCAGAGCAGATTCAGTTAGAGCAGAGTCAGTTAGAGCAGATTCTGTCAGAGCAGATTCAGACAAAGCAGAGTCAGTCAGAGCAGATTCAGACAAAGCAGAGTAACTCTGAGAAGAGTCAGTCAGAACTGGGTCAGTCAGATCAGAGTCAGTCAGACCAGAGTCACACAGAGCAGATTCAGTTAGAGAAGAGTCAGTCAGAGCAGATTCTGTCAGAGCAGAGTCAATCAGAGCAGAGTCATTCAGAAGCAGAGTCAGTCCGATGAAAGTCAGTCAGAGCAGAGACAGTCAGAGTAGATTCAGTCAGAGCCGAGTAACTCAGAGCAGAGGCAGTCAGAGCAGGGTCACCCATAGCAGATTCAGTCAGAGCAGAGTAACACAGAGCGGAGTCAGTCAGAGTAGAGTCAGTCAGAGCAGAGTCAGCTAGAACAGAGTCAGTCAGAGCAGAATCAGTCAGAGCAGATTCAGTTAGAGCAGATTCAGTCAGAGCAGATTCAGACAAAGCAGAGTCAGTCAGAGCAAATTCAGACAAAGCAGAGTAAGTCTGAGAAGAGTCAGTCAGAGCAGAGTCTGTCAGAACTGGATCAGTCAGATCAGAGTCAGTCAAAGCAGAGTCACAAAGAGCGGATTCAGTCAGAGTAGAGTCAGTCAGAGCAGAGTCAGTCAGAGCAGATTCAGTCAGAGCAGATTCAGTCAGAGTAGAATCAGAACAGAGTCAGTCAGAGCAAAATCAGACACGAGCAGAATCAGTCAGAGCAGAATCAGTCAGAGCAGATTCAGTTAGAGCACAGTCAGTTAGAGCAGATTCTGTCAGAGCAGATTCAGACAAAGCAGAGTCAGTCAGAGCAGATTCAGACAAAGCAGAGTAACTCTGAGAAGAGTCAGTCAGAACTGGGTCAGTCAGATCAGAGTCGGTGAGACCAGAGTCACACAGAGCAGATTCAGTTAGAGAAGAGTCATTCAGAGCAGATTCTGTCAGAGCAGAGTCAGTCAGAGCAGAGTCAGTCAGAGCAGAGTCAGTCAGAAGCAGAGTCAGTCCGATGAAAGTCAGTCAGAGCAGAGACAGTCAGAGTAGATTCAGTCAGAGCCGAGTAACTCAGAGCAGAGGCAGTCAGAGCAGAGTCACCCAGAGCAGATTCAGTCAGAGTACAGTCAGCCGGAGCAGAAGACCTCATAGCAAAGGCAGTCAGAGCAGTGTCACCCAGAGCAGATTCAGTCAGAGCAGAGTCACCCAGAGCAGATTCAGTCAGAGTAGAGTCAGTTACAGCAGATTCAGTGAGAGCAGATTCAGACAAAGCAGAGTAAGTCTGAGAAGAGTCAGTCAGAGCAGAGTCTGTCAGAACTGGATCAGTCAGATTAGAGTCAGTCAAAGCAGAGTCACAAAGAGCAGATTCAGTCAGAGTAGTCAGTCAGAAGAGAGTCAGTCAGAGCAGATTCAGTCAGAGCAGATTCAGTCAGAGTAGAATCAGAGCAGAGGCAGTCAGAACAGAGTCAGGCAGAGCAAAATCAGTCACGAGTAGAATCAGTCAGAGTAGAGGCAGTCAGAGCAGAGTCACCCAGAGCAGATTCAGTCAGAGTAGAGTCAGTTAGAGCAGATTCAGGCAGAGCAGATTCAGACAAAGCAGAGTAACTCAGAGAAGAGTCAGTCAGAGCAGAGTCAGTCAGAACTGGGTCAGTCAGATCAGAGTCAGATCAGAGTCAGTCAGAGCAGAGCCACACAGAGCAAATTCAGTCAGAGTAGAGCAGTCAGAGCAGAGGCAGTCAGAACAGAATCACCCAGAGCAGATTCAGTCAGAGCAGAGTCACCCAGAGGAGATTCAGTCAGAGTAGAGTCAGTTAGAGCAGATTCAGTCAGAGCAGATTCAGACAAAGCAGAGTAACTCAGAGAAGAGTCAGTCAGAGCAGAGTCAGTCAGAACTGGGTCAGTCAGATCAGAGTCAGTCAGAGCAGATTCACACAGAGCAGATTCAGACAAAGCAGAGTAACTCAGAGAAAAGTCAGTCAGTGCAGAGTCAGTCAGAACTGGGTCAGTCAGATCAGAGTCAGTCAGAGCAGATTCACACAGAGCAGATTCAGTCAGAGCAGAGTCAGTCAGAACAGAGTCAGTCACAGCAGAGGTAGTCAGAGGAGAGTCAGTCAGAGCAGAGTCAGTCAGAGCAGATTCAGACAAAGCAGAGTCCGTCAGAGCAGATTCAGTCAGAGCAGATTCAGTCAGAGTAGAATCAGAGCAGAGGCAGTCAGAACAGAGTCAGGCAGAGCAAAATCAGTCACGAGTAGAATTAGTCAGAGCAGATTCAGTCAGAGCAGATTCAGACAAAGCAGAGTCAGTCAGAGCAGATTCAGACAAAGCAGAGTAACTCTGAGAAGAGTCAGTCAGAACTGGGTCAGTCAGATCAGAGTCAGTCAGAGCAGAGTCACACAGAGCAGATTCAGTTAGAGAAGAGTCAGTCAGAGCAGATTCTGTCAGAGCAGAGTCAGTCACAGCAGAGTCAGTCAGAAGCAGAGTCAGTCCGATGAAAGTCAGTCAGAGCAGAGACAGTCAGAGTAGATTCAGTCAGAGCCGAGTAACTCAGAGCAGAGGCAGTCAGAGCAGGGTCACCCATAGCAGATTCAGTCAGAGCAGAGTCACACAGAGCGGAGTCAGTCAGAGTAGAGTCAGTCAGAGCAGAGTCAGTTAGAACAGAGTCAGTCAGAGCAGAATCAGTCAGAGTAGAGTCAGTCAGAGCAGAATCAGTCAGAGCAGATTCGATCAGAGCAGAATCAGTCAGAGCAGATTCAGTTAGAGCAGATTCAGTCAGAGCAGATTCAGACAAAGAAGAGTCAGTTAGAGCAAATTCAGACAAAGCAGAGTAAGTCTGAGAAGAGTCAGTCAGAGCAGAGTCAGTCAGAAATGGATCAGTCAGAGTAGAGTCAGTCAGAGCAGATTCAGTCAGAGTAGAATCAGAGCAGAGTCAGTCAGAACAGAGTCAGTCAGAGCAGAATCAGTCACGAGCAGAATCAGTCAGAGCAGAATCAGTCAGAGCAGATTCAGTTAGAACAGAGTCAGTTAGAGCAGATTCAGTCAGAGCAGATTCAGACAAAGCTGAGTAACTCTTAGAAGAGTCAGTCAGAACTGGTTCAGTCAGATCAGAGTCAGTCAGACCAGAGTCACACAGAGCAAATTCAGTTAGAGAAGAGTCAGACAGAACAGATTCTGTCAGAGCAGACTCAGTCAGAGCAGAGTCAGTCAGAGAAGAGTCAGTCAGAAGCAGAGTCAGTCCGATGAAATTCAGTCACAGCAGTGTCACACAGAGCAGATTCAGTCAGAGTAGAGCAGTCAGAGCAGAGGCAGTCAGAGCAGAGTCACCCAGAGCAGATTCAATCAGAGCAGTGTCACCCAGAGCAGATTCAGTCAGAGTAGAGTCAGTTAGAGCAGATTCAGTCAGAGCAGATTCAGACAAAGCAGAATCAGTCAAAGCAAATTCAGACAAAGCAGAGTAAGTCTGAGAAGAGTCAGTCAGAGCAGAGTCTGTCAGAACTGGATCAGTCAGATCAGAGTCAGTCAAAGCAGAGTCACAAAGAGCAGATTCAGTCAGAGTAGTCAGTCAGACCAGAGTCAGTCAGAGCAGATTCAGTCAGAGCAGATTCAGTCAGAGTAGAATCAGAGCAGAGGCAGTCAGAACAGAGTCAGGCAGAGCAAAATCAGTCACGAGTAGAATCAGTCAGAGCAGAATCAGTCAGAGCAGATTCAGTTAGAGCAGAGTCAGTTAGAGCAGATTCTGTCAGAGCAGATTCAGACAAAGCAGAGTCAGTCAGAGCAAATTCAGACAAAGCAGAGTAACTCTGAGAAGAGTCAGTCAGAACTGGGTCAGTCAGATCAGAGTCAGTCAGACCAGAGTCACACAGAGCAGATTCAGTTAGAGAAGAGTCAGTCAGAGCAGATTCTGTCAGAGCAGAGTCAGTCCGATGAAAGTCAGTCAGAGCAGAGACAGTCAGAGTAGATTCAGTCAGAGCCGAGTAACTCAATGCAGAGGCAGTCAGAGCAGGGTCACCCAGAGCAGATTCAGTCAGAGTAGAGTCAGCCGGAGCAGAAGACCTCATAGCAAAGACAGTCAGAGCAGTGTCACACAGAGCAGATGCAGTCAGAGTAGAGCAGTCAGAGTAGAGGCAGTCAGAGCAGAGTCACCCAGAGCAGATTCAGTCAGAGTAGAGTCAGTTAGAGCAGATTCAGGCAGAGCTGATTCAGACAAAGCAGAGTAACTCAGAGAAGAGTCAGTCAGAGCAGAGTCAGTCAGAACTGGGTCAGTCAGATCAGAGTCAGATCAGAGTCAGTCAGAGCAGAGCCACACAGAGCAAATTCAGTCAGAGTAGAGCAGTCAGAGCAGAGGCAGTCACAGCAGAGTCACCCAGATCAGATTCAGTCAGAGCAGAGTCACCCAGAGGAGATTCAGTCAGAGTAGAGTCAGTTAGAGCAGATTCAGTCAGAGCAGATTCAGAGAAAGCAGAGTAACTCAGAGAAGAGTCAGTCAGAGCAGAGTCAGTCAGAACTGGGTCAGTCAGATCAGAGTCAGTCAGAGCAGATTCACACAGAGCAGATTCAGACAAAGCAGAGTAACTCAGAGAAAAGTCAGTCAGAGCAGAGTCAGTCAGAACTGGGTCAGTCAGATCAGAGTCAGTCAGAGCAGATTCACACAGAGCAGATTCAGTCAGAGCAGAGTCAGTCAGAACAGAGTCAGTCACAGCAGAGGCAGTCAGAGGAGAGTCAGTCAGAGCAGAGTCAGTTAGAGCAGATTCAGTCAGAGCAGATTCAGACAAAGCGGATTCAGACAAAGCAGAGTCCGTCAGAGCAGATTCAGACAAAGCAGAGTAAGTCTGAGAAGTGTCAGTCAGAGCAGAGTCAGTCAGAACTGGATCAGTCAGATCAGAGTCAGTCAAAGCAGAGTCAGTCAGAGCAGAGTCAGTCAGAAAAGAGTCAGTTAGAGCAGAGTCAGTCAGAGCAGATTCAGTCAGAGCAGATTCAGTCAGAGTAGAATCAGAGCAGAGGCAGTCAGAACAGAGTCAGTCAGAGCAGATTCAGTTAGAGCAGAGTCAGTTAGAGCAGATTCAGTCAGAGCAGATTCAGACAAAGCTGAGTAACTCTGAGAAGAGTCAGTCAGAACTGGTTCAGTCAGATCAGAGTCAGTCAGACCAGAGTCACACAGAGCAAATTCAGTTAGAGAAGAGTCAGACAGAACAGATTCTGTCAGAGCAGAGTCAGTCAGAGCAGAGTCAGTCAGAGAAGAGTCAGTCAGAAGCAGAGTCAGTCCGATGAAATTCAGTCAGAGCAGTGTCACACAGAGCAGATTCAGTCAGAGTAGAGCAGTCAGAGCAGAGGCAGTCAGAGCAGAGTCACCCAGAGCAGATTCAATCAGAGCAGTGTCACCCAGAGAAGATTCAGTCAGAGTAGAGTCAGTTAGAGCAGATTCAGTAAGAGCAGATTCAGACAAAGCAGAATCAGTCAAAGCAAATTCAGACAAAGCAGAGTAAGTCTGAGAAGAGTCAGTCAGAGCAGAGTCTGTCAGAACTGGATCAGTCAGATCAGAGTCAGTCAAAGCAGAGTCACAAAGAGCAGATTCAGTCAGAGTAGTCAGTCAGACCAGAGTCAGTCAGAGCAGATTCAGACAAAGCAGAGTAACTCTGAGAAGAGTCAGTCAGAACTGGGTCTGTCAGATCAGAGTCAGTCAGAGCAGAGTCACACAGAGCAGATTCAGTTAGAGAAGAGTCAGTCAGAGCAGATTCGGTCAGAGCAGAGTCAGTCAGTGCAGAGTCAGTCAGAGCAGAGTCAGTCAGAGCAGAGTCAGTCAGAAGCAGAGTCAGTCTGAATAGACTCTGTCCGATGAAAGTCACTCAGAGCAGACACAGTCGAGTAGATTCAGCCAGAGCCGAGTAACTCAGTGCAGAGGCAGTCAGAGCAGGGTCACCCATAGAAGATTCAGTCAGAGCAGAGTCACACAGAGCGGAGTCAGTCAGAGTAGAGTCAGTCAGAGCAGAGTCAGTTAGAACAGAGTCAGTCAGAGCAGAATCAGTCAGAGCAGATTCAGTTAGAGCAGATTCAGTCAGAGCAGATTCAGACAAAGCAGAGTCCGTCAGAGCAAATTCAGACAAAGCAGAGTGAGTCGGAGAAGAGTCACTCAGAGCAGAGTCTGTCAGAACTGGATCAGTCAGATCAGAGTCAGTCAAAGCAGAGTCACACAGAGCAGATTCAGTCAGAGTAGACTCAGTCAGAGCAGAGTCAGTCAGAGCAGATTCAGTCAGAGCAGATTCTGTCAGTGTAGAATCAGAGCAGAGTCAGTCAGAACAGAGTCAGGCAGAGCAAAATCAGTCACGAGTACAATCAGTCAGAGCAGAATCAGTCAGAGCAGATTCAGTTAGAGCAGAGTCAGTTAGAGCAGATTCTGTCAGAGCAGATTCAGACAAAGCAGAGTCAGTCAGAGCAGATTCAGACAAAGCAGAGTAACTCTGAGAAGAGTCAGTCAGAACTGGGTCAGTCAGATCAGAGTCAGTCAGACCAGAGTCAAACAGAGCAGATTCAGTTAGAGAAGAGTCAGTCAGAGCAGATTCTGTCAGAGCAGAGTCAGTCAGAGCAGAGTCAGTCAGAGCAGAGTCTGTCAGAAGCAGAGTCAGTCCGATCAAAGTCAGTCAGAGTAGAGTCACCCAGAGCAGATTCAGTCAGAGTAGAGTCACTTAGAGCAGATTCAGTCAGAGCAGATTCAGAAAAAGCAGAGTAACTCAGAGAAGAGTCAGTCAGAGCAGAGTCAGTCAGAACTGGGTCAGTCAGATCAGAGGCAGTCAGAGCAGATTCACACAGAGCATATTCAGTCAGAGCAGAGTCAGTCAGATAAGAGTCAGTCAGAACAGAGTCAGTCACAGCAGAAGCAGTCAGAGGAGAGTCAGTCAGAGCAGAGTCTGTCAGAGCAGAGTCGGTCTGAGGAGATTCAGTCAGAGCAGAGTCAATTAGAGCAGATTCAGTCAGAGCAGATTCAGACAAAGTAGAGTACTCAGAGAAGAGTCAGTCAGAGTAGAGTCAGTCAGAACTGGGTCGGTCAGATCAAAGTCAGATCAGAGTCAGTCAGAGCAGAGCCACACAGAGCAGATTCAGTCAGTGTAGAGCAGTCAGAGCAGAGGCAGCAGGGCAGAGTCACACAGAGCAGATTCAGTCAGAGCAGAGTCACCCAGAGCAGATTCAGTCCGAGTAGAGTCAGTCAGAGCAGAATCAGTAAGAGGTGATTCAGTTAGAGCAGATTCAGTCAGAGCAGATTCAGACAAAGCAGAGTCCGTCAGAGCAGATTCAGACAAAGCAGAGTAAGTCTGAGAAGTGTCAGTCAAAGCAGAGTCAATCAGAACTGGATCAGTCAGATCAGAGTCAGTCAAAGCAGAGTCACAGAGCCGATTCAGTCAGAGTAGAGTCAGTCAGAGCAGAGTCAGTCAGAAAGGAGACAGTCGGAGCAGGTTCAGTCAGAGCTGATTCAGTCAGTGCAAAGTCAGTAAGAGCACAGTCAGTCAGAAACACAGTCAGTCTGAATAGAGTCTTTCAGAGCATATTCAGACAAAGCAGAGTCAGTCAGAGCAGATTCAGACAAAGCACAGTCAGTCAGAGCTAATTCAGACAAAGCAGAGTAAGTCTGAGAAGAGTCTGTCAGAGCAGAGTCAGTCAGAAATGGATCAGTCAGATCAGAGTCAGTCAAAGCAGAGTCACACAGAGCAGATTCATCAGAGTAGGGTCAGTCAGAGCAGAGTCAGTCAGAGCGGATTCAGTCAGAGCAGATTCAGTCATCGTAGAATCAGAGCAGAGTCAGTCAGAACAGAGTCAGACAGAGCAGAATCAGTCACGAGCAGAATCAGTCAGAGCAGAATCAGTCAGATCAGATTTAGTTAGAGCAGAGTCAGTTAGAGCAGATTCAGTCAGAGCAGATTCAGACAAGCAGAGTCAGTCAGAGCAGATTCAGACAAAGTAGAGAAACTCAGAGAAGAGTCAGTCAAAACTGGGTCAGTCAGACCAGAGTCAATTCAGAGTCAGTCAGAGCAGAGCCACACAGAGCAGATTCAGTCAGAGTAGAGTCAGTCAGAGCAGAGTCAGTCAGAACAGAGTCAGTCAGAGCAGAATCAGTCAGAGCAGATTCCGTTAGAGCAGATACAGTCAGAGCAGATTCAGACAAAGCAGAGTCAGTCAGAGCAGATTCAGACAAAGCAGAGTAACTCAGAGAAGAGTCAGTCAGAGCAGAGTCAGTCAGAAGTGGGTCAGTCAGATCAGAGTCAGTCAGAGCAGAGTTACACAGAGCAGATTCAGACAGAGTAGAGTCAGTCAGAGCAGAGTCAGTCAGAACAGAGTCAGTCAGAGCAGAATCAGTCAGAGCAGATTCAGTTAGAGCAGATTCAGTCAGAGCAGATTCAGACAAAGCAGAGTCCGTCAGAGCAGATTCAGACAAAGCAGAGTAAGTCTGAGAAGAGTCAGTCAGAGCAGAGTCTGTCAGAACTGGATCAGTCAGATCAGAGTCAGTCAAAGCAGAGTCACAGAGCCGATTCAGTCAGAGTAGAGTCAGTCAGAGCAGAGTCAGTCAGAAAGGAGTCAGTCAGAGCAGATTCAGTCAGAGCTGATTCAGTCAGTGCAAAGTCAGCCAGAGCACAGTCAGTCAGAAACAGAGTCAGTCTGAATACAGTCTTTCAGAGCAGATTCAGTCAGAGTAGAGTCAGTTAGAGCAGATTCAGTCAGAGCAGATTCAGACAAAGCAGAGTCAGTCAGAGCTGATTCAGACAAAGCCGAGTAACTCTGAGAAGAGTCAGTCAGAAGTGGGTCAGTCAAATCAGAGACATACAGAGCAGATTCAGTCAGAGTCAGTCAGAGCAGATTCAGTCACAGCCGAGTCATTGAGAGCAGAGTCACATTGAGCAGTGTCAGTCAGAGCAGAGTCAGTCAGAACTGGGTCAGTCAGATCAGAGTCAGTCAGAGCAGAGTCACACAGAGCAGATTCAGTCAGAACAGAGTCTGTCAGAGCAGAATCAGTCAGAGCAGATTCAGTTAGAGCAGATTCAGTCAGAGCAGATTCAGACAAAGCAGAGTCAGTCAGAGCAGATTCAGACAAAGCAGAGTAAGTCTGAGAAGAGTCAGTCAGAACTGGGTCAGTCAGATCAGAGTCAGTCAGAGCAGAGTCACACAGAGCAGATTCAGTTAGAGAAGAGTCAGTCAGAGCAGATTCTGTCAGAGCAGAGTCAGTCAGTGCAGAGTCAGTCAGTGCAGAGTCAGTCTGAATAGACTCAGTCCGATGAAAGTCACTCAGAGCAGAGACAGTCAGAGTAGATTCAGACAGAGCCGAGTAACTCAGAGCAGAGGCAGTCAGAGCAGGATCACCCATAGCAGATTCAGTCAGAGCAGAGTCACACAGAGCGGTGTCAGTCAGAGTAGAGTCAGTCAGAGCAGAGTCAGTTAGAACAGAGTCAGTCAGAGCAGAATCAGTAGGAGCATTTTCAGTTAGAGCAGATTCAGTCAGAGCAGATTCAGACAAAGCAGAGTCAGTCAGAGCAAATTCAGACAAAGCAGAGTAAGTCTGAGAAGAGTCACTCAGAGCAGAGTCTGTCAGAACTGGATCAGTCAGATCGGAGTCAGTCAAAGCAGAGTCACAAAGAGCAGATTCAGTCAGAGTAGAGTCAGTCAGAGCAGATTCAGTCAGAGCAGATTCAGTCAGAGTAGAATCAGAGCAGAGTCAGTCAGAACAGAGTCAGTCAGAGCAGAATCAGTCACGAGCATAATCAGTCAGAGCAGATTCAGTTAGAGCAGAGTCAGTTAGAGCAGATTCTGTCAGAGCAGATTCAGACAAAGCAGAGTCAGTCAGAGGAGATTCAGACAAAGCAGAGTAACTCTGAGAAGAGTCAGTCAGAAATGGGTCAGTCAGATCAGAGTCAGTCAGACCAGAGTCACACAGAGCAGATTCAGTTAGAGAAGAGTCAGTCAGAGCAGATTCTGTCAGAGCAGAGTCAGTCAGAGCAGAGTCATTCAGAAGCAGAGTCAGTCCGATGAAAGTCAGTCAGAGCAGAGACAGTCAGAGTAGATTCAGTCAGAGCCGAGTAACTCAGAGCAGAGGCAGTCAGAGCAGGGTCACCCATAGCAGATTCAGTCAGAGCAGAGTAACACAGAGCGGAGTCAGTCAGAGTAGAGTCAGTCAGAGCAGAGTCAGCTAGAACAGAGTCAGTCAGAGCAGAATCAGTCAGAGCAGATTCAGTTAGAGCAGATTCAGTCAGAGCAGATTCAGACAAAGCAGAGTCAGTCAGAGCAAATTCAGACAAAGCAGAGTAAGTCTGAGAAGAGTCAGTCAGAGCAGAGTCTGTCAGAACTGGATCAGTCAGATCAGAGTCAGTCAAAGCAGAGTCACAAAGAGCGGATTCAGTCAGAGTAGAGTCAGTCAGAGCAGAGTCATTCAGAGCAGATTCAGTCAGAGCAGATTCAGTCAGAGTCAGTCAGAACAGAGTCAGTCAGAGCAGAATCAGACACGAGCAGAATCAGTCAGAGCAGAATCAGTCAGAGCAGATTCAGTTAGAGCACAGTCAGTTAGAGCAGATTCTGTCAGAGCAGATTCAGACAAAGCAGAGTCAGTCAGAGCAGATTCAGACAAAGCAGAGTAACTCTGAGAAGAGTCAGTCAGAACTGGGTCAGTCAGATCAGAGTCGGTGAGACCAGAGTCACACAGAGCAGATTCAGTTAGAGAAGAGTCATTCAGAGCAGATTCTGTCAGAGCAGAGTCAGTCAGAGCAGAGTCAGTCAGAGCAGAGTCAGTCAGAAGCAGAGTCAGTCCGATGAAAGTCAGTCAGAGCAGAGACAGTCAGAGTAGATTCAGTCAGAGCCGAGTAACTCAGAGCAGAGGCAGTCAGAGCAGAGTCACCCAGAGCAGATTCAGTCAGAGTACAGTCAGCCGGAGCAGAAGACCTCATAGTAAAGGCAGTCAGAGCAGTGTCACCCAGAGCAGATTCAGTCAGAGCAGAGTCACCCAGAGCAGATTCAGTCAGAGTAGAGTCAGTTACAGCAGATTCAGTGAGAGCAGATTCAGACAAAGCAGAGTAAGTCTGAGAAGAGTCAGTCAGAGCAGAGTCTGTCAGAACTGGATCAGTCAGATTAGAGTCAGTCAAAGCAGAGTCACAAAGAGCAGATTCAGTCAGAGTAGTCAGTCAGAAGAGAGTCAGTCAGAGCAGATTCAGTCAGAGCAGATTCAGTCATAGTAGAATCAGAGCAGAGGCAGTCAGAACAGAGTCAGGCAGAGCAAAATCAGTCACGAGTAGAATCAGTCAGAGCAGAATCAGTCAGAGCAGATTCAGTTAGAGCAGAGTCAGTTAGAGCAGATTCTGTCAGGGCAGATTCAGACAAAGCAGAGTCAGTCAGAGCAGATTCAGACAAAGCAGAGTAACTCTGAGAAGAGTCAGTCAGAACTGGGTCAGTCAGATCAGAGTCAGTCAGAGCAGAGTCACACAGAGCAGATTCAGTTAGAGAAGAGTCAGTCAGAGCAGATTCTGTCAGAGCAGAGTCAGTCAGAGCAGAGTCAGTCAGAGCAGAGTCAGTCAGAGCAGAGTCAGTCAGAAGCAGAGTCAGTCCGATGAAAGTCAGTCAGAGCAGAGACAGTCAGAGTAGATTCAGTCAGAGCCGAGTAACTCAGAGCAGAGGCAGTCAGAGCAGGGTCACCCAGAGCAGATTCAGTCAGAGTAGAGTCAGCCGGAGCAGAAGACCTCATAGCAAAGACAGTCAGAGCAGTGTCACACAGAGCAGATGCAGTCAGAGTAGAGCAGTCAGAGTAGAGGCAGTCAGAGCAGAGTCACCCAGAGCAGATTCAGTCAGAGTAGAGTCAGTTAGAGCAGATTCAGGCAGAGCAGATTCAGACAAATCAGAGTAACTCAGAGAAGAGTCAGTCAGAGCAGAGTCAGTCAGAACTGGGTCAGTCAGATCAGAGTCAGATCAGAGTCAGTCAGAGCAGAGCCACACAGAGCAAATTCAGTCAGAGTAGAGCAGTCAGAGCAGAGGCAGTCAGAACAGAATCACCCAGAGCAGATTCAGTCAGAGCAGAGTCACCCAGAGGAGATTCAGTCAGAGTAGAGTCAGTTAGAGCAGATTCAGTCAGAGCAGATTCAGACAAAGCAGAGTAACTCAGAGAAGAGTCAGTCAGAGCAGAGTCAGTCAGAACTGGGTCAGTCAGATCAGAGTCAGTCAGAGCAGATTCACACAGAGCAGATTCAGACAAAGCAGAGTAACTCAGAGAAAAGTCAGTCAGAGCAGAGTCAGTCAGAACTGGGTCAGTCAGATCAGAGTCAGTCAGAGCAGATTCACACAGAGCAGATTCAGCCAGAGCAGAGTCAGTCAGAACAGAGTCAGTCACAGCAGAGGCAGTCAGAGGAGAGTCAGTCAGAGCAGAGTCAGTCAGAGCAGATTCAGACAAAGCAGAGTCCGTCAGAGCAGATTCAGTCAGAGCAGATTCAGTCAGAGTAGAATCAGAGCAGAGGCAGTCAGAACAGAGTCAGGCAGAGCAAAATCAGTCACGAGTAGAATTAGTCAGAGCAGATTCAGTCAGAGCAGATTCAGACAAAGCAGAGTCAGTCAGAGCAGATTCAGACAAAGCAGAGTAACTCTGAGAAGAGTCAGTCAGAACTGGGTCAGTCAGATCAGAGTCAGTCAGAGCAGATTCACACAGAGCAGATTCAGACAAAGCAGAGTAACTCAGAGAAAAGTCAGTCAGAGCAGAGTCAGTCAGAACTGGGTCAGTCAGATCAGAGTCAGTCAGAGCAGATTCACACAGAGCAGATTCAGTCAGAGCAGAGTCAGTCAGAACAGAGTCAGTCACAGCAGAGTCAGTTAGAGCAGATTCAGTCAGAGCAGATTCAGACAAAGCGGATTCAGACAAAGCAGAGTCCGTCAGAGCAGATTCAGACAAAGCAGAGTAAGTCTGAGAAGTGTCAGTCAGAGCAGAGTCAGTCAGAACTGGATCAGTCAGATCAGAGTCAGTCAAAGCAGAGTCAGTCAGAGCAGAGTCAGTCAGAAAAGAGTCAGTTAGAGCAGAGTCAGTCAGAGCAGATTCAGTCAGAGCAGATTCAGTCAGAGTAGAATCAGAGCAGAGGCAGTCAGAACAGAGTCAGTCAGAGCAGATTCAGTTAGAGCAGAGTCAGTTAGAGCAGATTCAGTCAGAGCAGATTCAGACAAAGCTGAGTAACTCTGAGAAGAGTCAGTCAGAACTGGTTCAGTCAGATCAGAGTCAGTCAGACCAGAGTCACACAGAGCAAATTCAGTTAGAGAAGAGTCAGACAGAACAGATTCTGTCAGAGCAGAGTCAGTCAGAGCAGAGGCAGTCAGAGAAGAGTCAGTCAGAAGCAGAGTCAGTCCGATGAAATTCAGTCAGAGCAGTGTCACACAGAGCAGATTCAGTCAGAGTAGAGCAGTCAGAGCAGAGGCAGTCAGAGCAGAGTCACCCAGAGCAGATTCAATCAGAGCAGTGTCACCCAGAGCAGATTCAGTCAGAGTAGAGTCAGTTAGAGCAGATTCAGTCAGAGCAGATTCAGACAAAGAAGAATCAGTCAAAGCAAATTCAGACAAAGCAGAGTAAGTCTGAGAAGAGTCAGTCAGAGCAGAGTCTGTCAGAACTGGATCAGTCAGATCAGAGTCAGTCAAAGCAGAGTCACAAAGAGCAGATTCAGTCAGAGTAGTCAGTCAGACCAGAGTCAGTCAGAGCAGATTCAGTCAGAGTAGTCAGTCAGACCAGAGTCAGTCAGAGCAGATTCAGTCAGAGCAGATTCAGTCAGAGTAGAATCAGAGCAGAGGCAGTCAGAACAGAGTCAGGCAGAGCAAAATCAGTCACGAGTAGAATCAGTCAGAGCAGAATCAGTCAGAGCAGATTCAGTTAGAGCAGAGTCAGTTAGAGCAGATTCTGTCAGAGCAGATTCAGACAAAGCAGAGTCAGTCAGAGCAGATTCAGACAAAGCAGAGTAACTCTGAGAAGAGTCAGTCAGAACTGGGTCAGTCAGATCAGAGTCAGTCAGACCAGAGTCACACAGAGCAGATTCAGTTAGAGAAGAGTCAGTCAGAGCAGATTCTGTCAGAGCAGAGTCAGTCCGATGAAATTCAGTCAGAGCAGTGTCACACAGAGCAGATTCAGTCAGAGTAGAGCAGGCAGAGCAGAGGCAGTCAGAGCAGAGTCACCCAGAGCAGATTCAATCAGAGCAGTGTCACCCAGAGCAGATTCAGTCAGAGTAGAGTCAGTTAGAGCAGATTCAGTCAGAGCAGATTCAGACAAAGCAGAATCAGTCAAAGCAAATTCAGACAAAGCAGAGTAAGTCTGAGAAGAGTCAGTCAGAGCAGAGTCTGTCAGAACTGGATCAGTCAGATCAGAGTCAGTCAAAGCAGAGTCACAAAGAGCAGATTCAGTCAGAGTAGTCAGTCAGAGCAGAGTCAGTCAGAGCAGATTCAGTCAGAGCAGATTCAGTCAGAGCAGAATCAGAGCAGAGGCAGTCAGAACAGAGTCAGGCAGAGCAAAATCAGTCACGAGTAGAATCAGTCAGAGCAGAATCAGTCAGAGCAGATTCAGTTAGAGCAGAGTCAGTTAGAGCAGATTCTGTCAGAGCAGATTCAGAGAAAGCAGAGTCAGTCAGAGCAGATTCAGACAAAGCAGAGTAACTCTGAGAAGAGTCAGTCAGAACTGGGTCAGTCAGATCAGAGTCAGTCAGAGCAGAGTCACACAGAGCAGATTCAGTTAGAGAAGAGTCAGTCAGAGCAGATTCTGTCAGAGCAGAGTCAGTCAGAGCAGAGTCAGTCAGAAGCAGAGTCAGTCCGATGAAAGTCAGTCAGAGCAGAGACAGTCAGAGTAGATTCAGTCAGAGCCGAGTAACTCAGAGCAGAGGCAGTCAGAGCAGGGTCACCCAGAGCAGATTCAGTCAGAGTAGAGTCAGCCGGAGCAGAAGACCTCATAGCAAAGACAGTCAGAGCAGTGTCACACAGAGCAGATGCAGTCAGAGTAGAGCAGTCAGAGTAGAGGCAGTCAGAGCAGAGTCACCCAGAGCAGATTCAGTCAGAGTAGAGTCATTTAGAGCAGATTCAGGCAGAGCAGATTCAGACAAAGCAGAGTAACTCAGAGAAGAGTCAGTCAGAGCAGAGTCAGTCAGAACTGGGTCAGTCAGATCAGAGTCAGATCAGAGTCAGTCAGAGCAGAGCCACACAGAGCAAATTCAGTCAGAGTAGAGCAGTCAGAGCAGAGGCAGTCAGAGCAGAGTCACCCAGAGCAGATTCAGTCACAGCAGAGTCACCCAGAGGAGATTCAGTCAGAGTAGAGTCAGTCAGAACTGGGTCAGTCAGATCAGAGTCAGTCAGAGCAGATTCACACAGAGCAGATTCAGACAAAGCAGAGTAACTCAGATAAAAGTCAGTCAGAGCAGAGTCAGTCAGAACTGGGTCACTCAGATCAGAGTCAGTCAGAGCAGATTCACACAGAGCAGATTCAGTCAGAGCAGAGTCAGTCAGAACAGAGTCAGTCACAGCAGAGGCAGTCAGAGGAGAGTCAGTCAGAGCAGAGTCAGTTAGAGCAGATTCAGTCAGAGCAGATTCAGACAAAGCAGAGTCCGTCAGAGCAGATTCAGACAAAGCGGAGTAAGTCTGAGAAGAGGCAGTCAGAGCAGAGTCAGTCAGAACTGGATCAGTCAGATCAGAGTCAGTCAAAGCAGAGTCAGTCAGAGCAGAGTCAGTCAGAAAGGAGTCAGTCAGAGCAGAGTCAGTCAGAGCAGATTCAGTCAGAGCAGATTCAGTCAGAGAAGCATTAGAGCAGAGGCAGTCAGAACAGAGTCAGGCAGAGCAAAATCAGTCACGAGTAGAATTAGTCAGAGCAGAATCAGTCAGAGCAGATTCAGTCAGAGTAGAGTCAGTTAGAGCAGGTTCAGTCAGAGCAGATTCAGACAAAGCAGAGTCAGTCAGAGCAGATTCAGACAAAGCAGAGTAACTCTGAGAAGAGTCAGTCAGAAGTGGGTCAGTCAGATCAGAGTCAGTCAGAGCAGAGCCACACAGAGAAGATTCAGTTAGAGAAGAGTCAGTCAGAGCAGATTCTGTCAGAGCAGAGTCAGTCAGAGCAGATTCAGTCAGAAGCAGAGTCAGTCCGATGAAAGTCAGTCAGAGCAGAGACAGTCAGAGTAGATTCAGTCAGAGCCGAGTAACTCAGAGCAGAGGCAGTCAGAGCAGGGTCACCCATAGCAGATTCAGTCAGAGCAGAGTCACACAGAGCGGAGTCAGTCAGAGTAGAGTCAGTCTGAGCAGAGTCAGTTAGAACAGAGTCAGTCAGAGCAGAATCAGTCAGAGCAGATTCAGTTAGAGCAGATTCAGTCAGAGCAGATTCAGACAAAGCAGAGTCAGTTAGAGCAAATTCAGACAAAGCAGAGTAAGTCTGAGAAGAGCCAGTCAGACCAGAGTCAGTGAGAAATGGATGAGTCAGAGTAGAGTCAGTCAGAGCAGAGTCAGTCAGAGCAGATTCAGTCAGAGCAGATTCAGTCAGAGTAGAATCAGAGCAGAGTCAGTCAGAACAGAGTCAGTCAGAGCAGAATCAGTCACGAGCAGAATCAGTCAGAGCAGAATCAGTCAGAGCAGATTCAGTTAGAGCAGAGTCAGTTAGAGCAGATTCAGTCAGAGCAGATTCAGACAAAGCTGAGTAACTCTGAGAAGAGTCAGTCAGAACTGGTTCAGTCAGATCAGAGTCAGTCAGAACAGAGTCACACAGAGCAAATTCAGTTAGAGAAGAGTCAGACAGAACAAATTCTGTCAGAGCAGAGTCAGTCAGAGCAGAGTCAGTCAGAAGCAGAGAATGTCCGATGAAATTCAGTCAGAGCAGTGTCACACAGAGCAGATTCAGTCAGAGTAGAGCAGTCAGAGCAGAGGCAGTCAGAGCAGAGTCACCCAGAGCAGATTCAATCAGAGCAGAGTCACCCAGAGCAGATTAAGTCAGAGTAGAGTCAGTTAGAGCAGATTCAGTCAGAGCAGATTCAGACAAAGCAGAATCAGTCAAAGCAAATTCAGACAAAGCAGAGTAAGTCTGAGAAGAGTCAGTCAGAGCAGAGTCTGTCAGAACTGGGTCAGTCAGATCAGATTCAGTCAGAGCAGATTCACACAGAGCAGATTCAGTCAGAGCAGAGTCAGTCAGATAAGAGTCAGTCAGAACAGAGTCAGTCACAGCAGAAGCAGTCAGAGCAGAGTCAGTCAGAGCAGAGTCAGTCAGAGCAGAGTCAGTCAGATCAGAGTCAGTCAGAACTGGGTCAGTCAGATCAGAGTCAGTTCAGAGTCAGTCAGAGCAGAGTCATACAGAGCAGATTCAGTCAGAGTAGACTCAGTCAGAGCAGAGTCAGTCAGAACAGAGTCAGTCAGAGCAGAATCAGTCAGAGCAGATTCAGTTAGAGCAGATTCAGTCAGAGCAGATTCAGACAAAGCAGAGTCAGTCAGATCAAATTCAGACAAAGTAGAGTAAGTCTGAGAAGAGTCAGTCAGAGCAGAGTCAGTCAGAACTGGATCAGTCAGATCAGAGTCAGTCAAAGCAGAGTCACAGAGCCGATTCAGTCAGAGTAGAGGCAGTCAGAGCAGAGTCAGTCAGAAAGGAGTCAGTCAGAGCTGATTCAGTCAGTGCAAAGTCAGTCAGAGCACAGTCAGTCAGAAACAGAGTCAGTCTGAATAGAGTCTTTCAGAGTAGATTCAGTCAGAGTAGAGTCAGTTAGAGCAGATTCAGTCAGAGCAGATTCAGACAAAGCAGAGTCAGTCAGAGCAGATTCAGACAAAGCAGAGTAACTCTGAGAAAAGTCAGTCAGAAGTGGGTCAGTCAGATCAGAGTCACACTGAGCAGATTCAGTCAGAGTCAGTCAGAACAGATTCAGTCAGAGCCGAGTCATTGAGAGCAGAGTCATATTGAGCAGTGTCAGTCAGAGCAGAGTCAGTCAGAACTGGGTCAGTCAGATCAGAGTCAGTCAGAGCAGAGTCACACAGAGCAGATTCAGTCAGAACAGAGTCAGTCAGAGTAGAATCAGTCAGAGCAGATTCAGTTAGAGCAGATTCGGTCAGAGCAGATTCAGTCAAAGCAGAGTCAGTCAGAGCAAATTCAGACAAAGCAGCGTAAGTCTGAGAAGAGTCAGTCAGAGCAGATTCAGTCAGAAATGGATCAGTCAGATCAGAGTCAGTCAGAGCAGTGTCACACAGAGCAGATTCAGTCAGAGTAGAGCAGTCAGAGCAGAGGCAGTCAGAGCAGAGTCACCCAGAGCAGATTCAATCAGAGCAGAGTCACCCAGAGCAGATTCAGTCAGAGTAGAGTCAGTTAGAGTAGATTCAGTCAGAGCAGATTCAGACAAAGCAGAATCAGTCAAAGCAAATTCAGACAAAGCAGAGTAAGTCTGAGAAGAGTCAGTCAGAGCAGAGTCTGTCAGAACTGGGTCAGTCAGATCAGATTCAGTCAGAGCAGATTCACACAGAGCAGATTCAGTCAGAGCAGAGTCAGTCAGATAAGAGTCAGTCAGAACAGAGTCAGTCACAGCAGAAGCAGTCAGAGCAGAGTCAGTCAGAGCAGAGTCAGTCAGAGCAGAGTCAGTCAGAGTAGAGTCAATTAGAGCAGGTTCAGTCAGAGCAGATTCAGACAAGCAGAGTCAGTCAGAACAGATTCAGACAAAGCAGAGTAACTCAGAGAAGAGTCAGTCAGAGCAGAGTCAGTCAGAACTGGGTCAGTCAGATCAGAGTCAGTTCAGAGTCAGTCAGAGCAGAGTCATACAGAGCAGATTCAGTCAGAGTAGACTCAGTCAGAGCAGAGTCAGTCAGAACAGAGTCAGTCAGAGCAGAATCAGTCAGAGCAGAATCAGTCAGAGCAGATTCAGTTAGAGTAGATTCAGTCAGAGCAGTTTCAGACAAAGCAGAGTCAGTCAGATCAAATTGAGACAAAGTAGAGTAAGTCTGAGAAGAGTCAGTCAGAGCAGAGTCAGTCAGAACTGGATCAGTCAGATCAGAGTCAGTCAAAGCAGAGTCACAGAGCCGATTCAGTCAGAGTAGAGGCAGTCAGAGCAGAGTCAGTCAGAAAGGAGTCAGTCAGAGCAGATTCAGTCAGAGCTGATTCAGTCAGTGCAAAGTCAGTCAGAGCACAGTCAGTCAGAAACAGAGTCAGTCTGAATAGAGTCTTTCAGAGTAGATTCAGTCAGAGTAGAGTCAGTTAGAGCAGATTCAGTCAGAGCAGATTCAGACAAAGCAGAGTCAGTCAGAGCAGATTCAGACAAAGCAGAGTAACTCTGAGAAAAGTCAGTCAGAAGTGGGTCAGTCAGATCAGAGTCACACAGAGCAGATTCAGTCAGAGTCAGTCAGAACAGATTCAGTCAGAGCCGAGTCATTGAGAGCAGAGTCATATTGAGCAGTGTCAGTCAGAGCAGAGTCAGTCAGAACTGGGTCAGTCAGATCAGAGTCAGTCAGAGCAAAGTCACACAGAGCAGATTCAGTCAGAACAGAGTCAGTCAGAGCAGAATCAGTCAGAGCAGATTCAGTTAGAGCAGATTCGGTCAGAGCAGATTCAGTCAAAGCAGAGTCAGTCAGAAATGGATCAGTCAGATCAGAGTCAGTCAAAGCAGAGTCACAGAGAGCAGATTCAGTCAGAGTAGAGTCAGTCAGAGCAGAGTCAGTCAGAGCAGATTCAGTCAGAGCAGATTCAGTCAGAGTAGAATCAGAGCAGAGTCAGTCAGAACCGAGTCAGTCTGAGCAGAATCAGTCACGAGCAGAATCAGACAGAGCAGAATCAGTCAGATCAGATTCAGTTCGAGCAGATTCAGTCAGAGCAGATTCAGACAAAGGAGAGTCAGTCAGAGCAGATTCAGACAAAGCAGAGTAACTCTGAGAAGAGTCAGTCAGAACTGGGTCTGTCAGATCAGAGTCAGTCAGAGCAGAGTCACACAGAGCAGATTCAGTTAGAGAAGAGTCAGTCAGAGCAGATTCTGTCAGAGCAGAGTCAGTCAGTGCAGAGTCACTCAGAGCAGAGTCAGTCAGAAGCAGAGTCAGTCTGAATAGACTCTGTCCGATGAAAGTCACTCAGAGCAGAGACAGTCAGAGTAGATTCAGCCAGAGCCGAGTAACTCAGAGCAGAGGCAGTCAGAGCAGGGTCACCCATAGAAGATTCAGTCAGAGCAGAGTCACACAGAGCGGAGTCAGTCAGAGTAGAGTCAGTCAGAGCAGAGTCCGTTAGAACAGAGTCAGTCAGAGCAGATTCAGTCAGAGCAGATTCAGTTAGAGCAGATTCAGTCAGAGAAGATTCAGACAAAGCAGAGTCCGTCAGAGCAAATTCAGACAAAGCAGAGTGAGTCTGAGAAGAGTCAGTCAGAGCAGAGTCTGTCAGAACTGGATCAGTCAGATCAGAGTCAGTCAAAGCAGAGTCACACAGAGCAGATTCAGTCAGAGTAGAGTCAGTCAGAGCAAAGTCAGTCAGAGCAGATTCAGTCAGAGCATATTCAGTCACGAGTAGAATCAGTCAGAGCAGAATCAGTCAGAGCAGATTCAGTTAGAGCAGAGTCAGTTTGAGCAGATTCTGTCAGAGCAGATTCAGACAAAGCAGAGTCAGTCAGAGCAGATTCAGACAAAGCAGGGTAAATCTGAGAAGAGTCAGTCAGAACTGGGTCAGTCAGATCAGAGTCAGTCAGACCAGAGTCACACAAGGCAGATTCAGTTAGAGAAGAGTCAGTCAGAGCAGATTCTGTCAGAGCAGAGTCAGTCAGAAGCAGAGTCAGTCCGATGAAAGTCAGTCAGAGCAGAGACAGTCAGAGTAGATTCAGTCAGAGCCTAGTAACTCAGAGCAGAGGCAGACAGAGCAGAGTCACCCAGAGCAGATTCAGTCAGAGTAGAGTCAGCCGGAGCAGAAGACCTCATAGCAAAGGCAGTCAGAGCAGTGTCACACAGAGCAGATTCATTCAGAGTAGAGCAGTCAGAGCAGAGGCAGTCAGAGCTGAGTCACCCAGAGCAGATTCAGTCAGAGCAGAGCCACCCAGAGCAGGTTCAGTCAGAGTAGAGTCAGTTAGAGCAGATTCAGTCAGAGCAGATTCAGACAAAGCAGAGTCAGTCAGAGCAAATTCAGACAAAGCAGAGTAAGTCTGAGAAGAGTCACTCCGTCAGAACCGGATCAGTCAGATCAGAGTCAGTCAAAGCAGAGTCACACAGAGCAGATTCAGTCAGAGTAGAGTCAGTCAGAGCAAAGTCAGTCAGAGCAGATTCAGTCAGAGCAGATTCAGTCAGAGTAGAATCAGAGCAGAGTCAGTCAGAACAGAGTCAGGCAGAGCAAAATCAGTCACGAGTAGAATCAGTCAGAGCAGAATCCGTCAGAGCAGTTTCAGTTAGAGCAGAGTCAGTTAGAGCAGATGCTGTCAGAGCAGATTCAGACAAAGCAGAGTCAGTCAGAGCAGATTCAGACAAAGCAGGGTAACTCTGAGAAGAGTCAGTCAGAACTGGGTCAGTCAGATCAGATCAGTCAGACCAGAGTCACACAGAGCAGATTCAGTTAGAGAAGAGTCAGTCAGAGCAGATTCTGTCAGAGCAGAGTCAGTGAGAGCAGAGTCAGTCAGAGCAGAGTCAGTCAGAAGCAGAGTCAGTCCGATGAAAGTCAGTCAGAGCAGAGACAGTCAGAGTAGATTCAGTCAGAGCCGATAACTCAGAGCAGAAGCTGTCAGAGCAGGGTCACCCAGAGCAGATTCAGTCAGAGTAGAGTCAGCCGGAGCAGAAGACCTCATAGCAAAGACAGTCAGAGCAGTGTCACACAGAGCAGATGCAGTCAGAGTAGAGCAGTCAGAGGAGAGGCAGTCAGAGCAGAGTCACCCAGAGCAGATTCAGTCAGAGCAGAGTCACCCAGAGCAGATTCAGTCAGAGTAGAGTCAGTTAGAGCAGATTCAGTCAGAGCAGATCCAGACAAAGCAGAGTAACTCAGAGAAGAGTCAGTCAGAGCAGAGTCAGTCAGAACTGGGTCAGTCAGATAAGAGTCAGATCAGAGTCAGTCAGAGCAGAGCCGCACAGAGCAGATTCAGTCAGAGTAGAGCAGTCAGAGCAGAGGCAGTCAGAGCAGAGTCACCCAGAGCAGATTCAGTCAGAGCAGAGATACCCAGAGCAGATTCAGTCAGAGTAGTGTCAGTTAGAGCAGATTCAGTCAGAGCAGATTCAGACAAAGCAGAGTCTGTCAGCGCAGATACAGACAAAGCAGAGTAACTCAGAGAAGAGTCAGTCAGAGCAGAGTCAGTCAGAACTGGGTCAGTCAGATCGGAGTCAGTCAGAGCAGATTCACACAGAGCAGATTCAGTCAGAGCAGAGTCAGTCAGATAAGAGTCAGTCAGAACAGAGTCAGTCACAGCAGAGGCAGTCAGAGGAGAGTCAGTCAGAGCAGAGTCAGTCAGAGCAGAGTCAGTCTGAGGAGATTCAGTCAAAGTAGAGTCAATTAGAACAGATTCAGTCAGAGCAGATTCAGACAAGCAGAGTCAGTCAGAGCAGATTCAGACAAAGTGGTGTAACTCAAAGAAGAGTCAGTCAGAGTAGAGTCAGTCAGAACTGGGTCAGTCAGATCAGAGTCAGATCAGTGTCAGTCAGTGCAGAGCCACACAGAGCAGATTCAGTCAGAGTAGAGCAGTTAGAGCAGAGGCAGTCAGAGCAGAGTCACCCAGAGCAGATTCAGTAAGAGGCAGAGTCACCCAGAGCAGATTCAGTCAGAGTAGAGTCAGTTAGAGCAGATTCAGTAAGAGCAGATTCAGACAAAGCAGAGTCAGTCAGAGCAAATTCAGACAAAGCAAAGTCTGAGAAGAGTCAGTCAGAGCAGAGTCTGTCAGAACTGGATCAGTGAGATCAGAGTCAGTCAAAGCAGAGTCACACAGAGCAGATTCAGTCAGAGTAGAGTCAGTCAGAGCAGAGTCAGTTAGAACAGAGTCAGTCAGAGCAGAATCAGTCAGAGCAGATTCAGTTAGAGCAGATTCAGTCAGAGCAGATTCAGCCAAAGCAGAGTCCGTCAGAGCAAATTCAGACAAAGCAGAGTGAGTCTGAGAAGAGTCACTCAGAGCAGAGTCTGTCAGAACTGGATCAGTCAGATCAGAGTCAGTCAGACCAGAGTCACACAGAGCAGATTCAGTTAGAGAAGAGTCAGTCAGAGCAGATTCTGTCAGAGCAGAGTCAGTCAGAGCAGAGTCAGTCAGAAGCAGAGTCAGTCCGATGAAAGTCAGTCAGAGCAGAGACAGTCAGAGTAGATTCAGTCAGAGCCGAGTAACTCAGAGCAGAGGCAGTCAGAGCAGAGTCACCCAGAGCAGATTCAGTCAGAGTAGAGTCAGCCGGAGCAGAAGACCTCATAGCAAAGGCAGTCAGAGCAGTGTCACACAGAGCAGATTCAGTCAGAGTAGAGCAGTCAGAGCAGAAGCAGTCAGAGCAGAGTCACCCAGAGCAGATTCAGTCAGAGCAGAGTCACCCAGAGCAGATTCAGTCAGAGTAGAGTCAGTTAGAGCAGATTCAGTCAGAGCAGATTCAGACAAAGCAGAGTCAGTCAGAGCAAATTCAGACAAAGCAGAGTAAGTCTGAGAAGAGTCAGTCAGAGCAGAGTCCGTCAGAACCGGATCAGTCAGATCAGAGTCAGTCAAAGCAGAGTCACACAGAGCAGATTCAGTCAGAGTAGAGTCAGTCAGAGCAAAGTCAGTCAGAGCAGATTCAGTCAGAGCAGATTCAGTCAGAGTAGAATCAGAGCAGAGTCAGTCAGAACAGAGTCAGGCAGAGCAAAATCAGTCACGAGTAGAATCAGTCAGAGCAGAATCAGTCAGAGCAGATTCAGTTAGAGCAGAGTCAGTTAGAGCAGATTCTGTCAGAGCAGATTCAGACAAAGCAGAGTCAGTCAGAGCAGATTCAGACAAAGCAGGGTAACTCTGAGAAGAGTCTGTCAGAACTGGGTCAGTCAGATCAGAGTCAGTCAGACCAGAGTCACACAGAGCAGATTCAGTTAGAGAAGAGTCAGTCAGAGCAGATTCTGTCAGAGCAGAGTCAGTCAGAGCAGAGTCAGTCAGAGCAGAGTCAGTCAGAAGCAGAGTCAGTCCGATCAAAGTCAGTCAGAGCAGAGACAGTCAGAGTAGATTCAGTCAGAGCCAAGTAACTCAGAGCAGAGGCAGTCAGAGCAGGGTCACCCAGAGCAGATTCAGTCAGAGTAGTGTCTGCCGGAGCAGAAGACCTCATAGCAAAGGCAGTCAGAGCAGTGTCACACAGAGCAGATGCAGTCAGAGTAGAGCAGTCAGAGGAGAGGCAGTCAGAGGAGAGTCACCCAGAGCAGATTCAGTCAGAGCAGAGTCACCCAGAGCAGATTCAGTCAGAGTAGAGTCACTTACAGCAGATTCAGTCAGAGCAGATTCAGACAAAGCAGAGTAACTCAGAGAAGAGTCAGTCAGAGCAGAGTCAGTCAGAACTGGGTCAGTCAGATAAGAGTCAGATCAGATTCAGTCAGAGCAGAGCCACACAGAGCAGATTCAGTCAGAGTAGAGCAGTCAGAGCAGAGGCAGTCAGAGCAGAGTCACCCAGAGCAGATTCAGTCAGAGCAGAGACACCCACAGCAGATTCAGTCAGAGTAGTGTCAGTTAGAGCAGATTCAGTCAGAGCAGATTCAGACAAAGCAGAGTCAGTCAGCGCAGATTCAGACAAAGCAGAGTAACTCAGAGAAGAGTCAGTCAGAGCAGAGTCAGTCAGATAACAGTCAGTCAGAACAGAGTCAGTCACAGCACAGGCAGTCAGAGGAGAGTCAGTCAGAGCAGAGTCAGTCAGAGCAGAGTCAGTCTGAGGAGATTCAGTCAGAGTAGAGTCAATTAGAACAGATTCAGTCAGAGCAGATTCAGACAAGCAGAGTCAGTCAGAGCAGATTCAGACAAAGCAGAGTAACTCAGAGAAGAGTCAGTCAGAGTAGAGAGAGTCAAAACTGGGTCAGTCAGATCAGAGTCCGATCAGAGTCAGTCAGTGCAGAGACACACAGAGCAGATTCAGTCAGAGTAGAGCAGTCAGAGCATAGGCAGTCAGAGCAGAGTCACCCAGAGCAGATTCAGTAAGAGCAGAGTCACCCAGAGCAGATTCAGTCAGAGTAGAGTCAGTTAGAGCAGATTCAGTCAGAGCAGATTCAGACAAAGCAGAGCCAGTCAGAGCAAACTCAGACAAAGCAGAGTAAGTCTGAGAAGAGTCAGTGAGAGCAGAGTCTGTCAGAACTGGATCAGTGAGATCAGAGTCAGTCAAAGCAGAGTCACACAGAGCAGATTCAGTCAGAGTAGAGTCAGTCAGAGCAGAGTCAGTCAGAGCAGATTCAGTCAGAGCAGAATCAGTCAGAGCAGATTCAGTTAGAGCAGATTCAGTCAGAGTAGAATCAGAGCAGAGTCAGTCAGAACAGAGTCAGGCAGAGCAGAATCAGTCACGAGTAGAATCAGTCAGAGCAGATTCAGTTAGAGCAGATTCAGTTAGAGCAGATTCAGTCAGAGCAGATTCGGACAAAGCAGAGTCAGTCAGAGCAAATTCAGACAAAGCAGAGTAAGTCTGAGAAGAGTAAGTCAGAGCAGAGTCTGTCAGAACTGGGTCAGTGAGATCAGAGTCAGATCAGAGTCAGTCAAAGCAGAGTCACACAGAGCAGATTCAGTCAGAGTAGACTCAGTCAGAGCAGAGTCAGTCAGAACAGAGTCAGTCAGAGAAGAATCAGTCAAAGCAGATTCAGTTAGAGCAGATTCAGTCAGAGCAGTTTCAGACAAAGCAGAGTCAGTCAGAGCAGATTCAGACAAAGCAGAGTCAGTCACAGCAGATTCAGACAAAGCAGAGTAACTCTGAGAAGAGTCAGTCAGAAGTGGGTCAGTCAGATCAGAGTCACACAGAGCAGATTCAGTCAGAGTCAGTCAGAGCAGATTCAGTCAGAGCCGAGTCATTGAGAGCAGAGTCATATTGAGCAGTGTCAGTCAGAGCAGAGTCAGCCAGAACTGGGTCAGTCAGATCAGAGTCAGTCAGAGCAGAGTCACACAGAGCAGATTCAGTCAGAGTAGAGTCAGTCAGGGCAGAGTCGGTCAGAACAGAGTCAGTCAGAGCAGAATCAGTCAGAGCAGATTCAGTTAGAGCAGATTCAGTCAGAGGAGATTCAGACAAAGCAGAGTCAGTCAGAGCAAATTCAGACAAAGCAGAGTAAGTCTGAGAAGAGTCAGTCAGAGCAGAGTCAGTCAGAAATGGATCAGTCAGATCAGATTCAGTTAGAGCAGATTCAGTTAGAGCAGATTCAGTCAGAGCAGATTCAGACAAAGCAGAGTCAGTCAGAGCAGATTCAGACAAAGCAGAGTAACTCTGAGAAGAGTCAGTCAGAACTGGGTCAGTCAGATCAGAGTCAGTCCGAGCAGAGTCACACAGAGCAGATTCAGTTAGAGAAGAGTCAGTCAGAACAAATTCTGTCAGAGCAGAGTCAGTCAGTGCAGAGTCAGTCAGAGCAGAGTCAGTCAGAAGCAGAGTCAGTCTGAATAGAGTCAGTCTGATGAAAGTCACTCAGAGCAGAGACAGTCAGAGCAGGGTCACCCATCGCAGATTCAGTCAGAGCAGAGTCACACTGAGCGGAGTCAGTCAGAGTTGAGTCAGTCAGAGCAGAGTCAGTTAGAACAGAGTCAGTCAGAGCAGAATCAGTCAGAGCAGATTCAGTTAGAGCAGATTCAGTCAGAGCAGATTCAGACAAAGCAGAGTCAGTCAGAGCAAATTCAGACAAAGCAGAGTAAGTCTGAGAAGAGTCACTCAGAGCAGAGTCTGTCAGAACTGGATCAGTCAGATCGGAGTCAGTCAAAGCAGAGTCACAAAGAGCAGATTCAGTCAGAGTAGAGTTAGTCAGAGCAGAGTCAGTCAGAGCAGATTCAGTCAGAGCAGATTCAGTCAGAGTAGAATCAGAGCAGAGTCAGTCAGAACAGAGTCAGTCAGAGCAGAATCAGTCACGAGCAGAATCAGTCAGAGCAGAATCAGTCAGAGCAGATTCAGTTAGAGCAGAGTCAGTTAGAGCAGATTCTGTCAGAGCAGATTCAGACAAAGCAGAGTCAGTCAGAGCAGATTCAGACAAAGCAGATTAACTCTGAGAAGAGTCAGTCAGAACTGGGTCAGTCAGATCAGAGTCAGTCAGACCAGAGTCACACAGAGCAGATTCAGTTAGAGAAGAGTCAGTCAGAGCAGATTCTGTCAGAGCAGAGTCAGTCAGAGCAGAGTCAGTCAGAGCAGAGTCTGTCAGAAGCAGAGTCAGTCCGATGAAAGTCAGTCAGAGCAGAGACAGCCAGAGTAGATTCAGTCAGAGCCGAGTAACTCAGAGCAGAGGCAGTCAGAGCAGGGTCACCCAGAGCAGATTCAGTCAGAGTAGAGTCAGTCAGAGCAGAGTCGGTCAGAACAGAGTCAGTCAGAGCAGAATCAGTCAGAGCAGATTCAGTTAGAGCAGATTCAGTCAGAGGAGATTCAGACAAAGCAGAGTCAGTCAGAGCAAATTCAGACAAAGCAGAGTAAGTCTGAGAAGAGTCAGTCAGAGCAGAGTCAGTCAGAAATGGATCAGTCAGATCAGATTCAGTTAGAGCAGATTCAGTTAGAGCAGATTCAGTCAGAGCAGATTCAGACAAAGCAGAGTCAGTCAGAGCAGATTCAGACAAAGCAGAGTAACTCTGAGAAGAGTCAGTCAGAACTGGGTCAGTCAGATCAGAGTCAGTCAGAGCAGAGTCACACAGAGCAGATTCAGTTAGAGAAGAGTCAGTCAGAACAAATTCTGTCAGAGCAGAGTCAGTCAGTGCAGAGTCAGTCAGAGCAGAGTCAGTCAGAAGCAGAGTCAGTCTGAATAGAGTCAGTCTGATGAAAGTCACTCAGAGCAGAGACAGTCAGAGCAGGGTCACCCATAGCAGATTCAGTCAGAGCAGAGTCACACTGAGCGGAGTCAGTCAGAGTTGAGACAGTCAGAGCAGAGTCAGTTAGAACAGAGTCAGTCAGAGCAGAATCAGTCAGAGCAGATTCAGTTAGAGCAGATTCAGTCAGAGCAGATTCAGACAAAGCAGAGTCAGTCAGAGCAAATTCAGACAAAGCAGAGTAAGTCTGAGAAGAGTCACTCAGAGCAGAGTCTGTCAGAACTGGATCAGTCAGATCGGAGTCAGTCAAAGCAGAGTCACAAAGAGCAGATTCAGTCAGAGTAGAGTTAGTCAGAGCAGAGTCAGTCAGAGCAGATTCAGTCAGAGCAGATTCAGTCAGAGTAGAATCAGAGCAGAGTCAGTCAGAACAGAGTCAGTCAGAGCGGAATCAGTCACGAGCAGAATCAGTCAGAGCAGAATCAGTCAGAGCAGATTCAGTTAGAGCAGAGTCAGTTAGAGCAGATTCTGTCAGAGCAGATTCAGACAAAGCAGAGTCAGTCAGAGCAGATTCAGACAAAGCAGAGTAACTCTGAGAAGAGTCAGTCAGAACTGGGTCAGTCAGATCAGAGTCAGTCAGACCAGAGTCACACAGAGCAGATTCAGTTAGAGAAGAGTCAGTCAGAGCAGATTCTGTCAGAGCAGAGTCAGTCAGAGCAGAGTCAGTCAGAGCAGAGTCAGTCAGAAGCAGAGTCAGTCCGATGAAAGTCAGTCAGAGCAGAGACAGCCAGAGTAGATTCAGTCAGAGCCGAGTATCTCAGAGCAGAGGCAGTCAGAGCAGGGTCACCCAGAGCAGATTCAGTCAGAGTAGAGTCAGCCGGAGCAGAAGACCTCATAGCAAAGACAGTCAGAGCAGTGTCACACAGAGCAGATTCATTCAGAGTAGAGCAGTCAGAGCAGAGGCAGTCAGAGCAGAGTCACCCAGAGCAGATTCAATCAGAGCAGAGTCACCCAGAGCAGATTCAGTCAGAGTAGAGTCAGTTAGAGCAGATTCAGTCAGAGCAGATTCAGACAAAGCAGAGTCAGTCAGAGCAAATTCAGACAAAGCAGAGTAAGTCTGAGAAGAGTCAGTCAGAGCAGAGTCTGTCAGAACTGGATCAGTCAGATCAGAGTCAGTCAAAGCAGAGTCACACAGAGCAGATTCAGTCAGAGTAGACTCAGTCAGAGCAGAGTCAGTCAGAGCAGATTCAGTCAGAGCAGATTCTGTCAGTGTAGAATCAGAGCAGAGTCAGTCAGAACAGAGTCAGGCAGAGCAAAATCAGTCAGAGCAGATTCAGTTAGAGCAGAGTCAGTTAGAGCAGATTCTGTCAGAGCAGATTCAGACAAAGCAGAGTCAGTCAGAGCAGATTCAGACAAAGCAGAGTAACTCTGAGAAGAGTCAGTCAGAACTGGGTCAGTCAGATCAGAGTCAGTCAGAGCAGAGTCAAACAGAGCAGATTCAGTTAGAGAAGAGTCAGTCAGAGCAGATTCTGTCAGAGCAGAGTCAGTCAGAGCAGAGTCAGTCAGAGCAGAGTCTGTCAGAAGCAGAGGCAGTCCGATCAAAGTCAGTCAGATCAGAGACAGTCAGAGTAGATTCAGACAGAGCCGAGTAACTCAGAGCAGAGGCAGTAAGAGCAGGGTCACCCAGAGCAGATTCTGTCAGAGTAGAGTCAGCCGGAGCAGAAGACCTCATAGCAAAGACAGTCAGAGCAGTGTCACACAGAGCAGATGCAGTCAGAGTAGAGCAGTCAGAGGAGAGGCAGTCAAAGCAGAGTCACCCAGAGCAGATTCAGTCAGAGTAGAGTCACCCAGAGCAGATTCAGTCAGAGTAGAGTCACTTAGAGCAGATTCAGAAAAAGCAGAGTAACTCAGAGAAGAGTCAGTCAGAGCAGAGTCAGTCAGAACTGGGTCAGTCAGATCAGAGTCAGTCAGAGCAGATTCACACAGAGCATATTCAGTCAGAGCAGAGTCAGTCAGATAAGAGTCAGTCAGAACAGAGTCAGTCACAGCAGAAGCAGTCAGAGGAGAGTCAATCAGAGCAGAGTCAGTCAGAGCAGAGTCGGTCTGAGGAGATTCAGTCAGAGTAGAGTCAATTAGAGCAGATTCAGTCAGAGCAGATTCAGACAAGCAGAGTCAGTCAGTGCAGATTCAGACAAAGTAGAGTAACTCAGAGAAGAGTCAGTCAGAGTAGAGTCAGTCAGAACTGGGTCGGTCAGATCAAAGTCAGATCAGAGTCAGTCAGAGCAGAGCCACACAGAGCAGAGCCACACAGAGCAGATTCAGTCAGAGTAGAGCAGTCAGAGCAGAGTCACCCAGAGTAGATTCAGTCAGAGTAGTGTCAGTTAGAGCAGATTCAGTCAGAGGTGATTTAGTTAGAGCAGATTCAGTCAGAGCAGATTCAGACAAAGCAGAGTCCGTCAGAGCAGATTCAGACAAAGCAGAGTAAGTCTGAGAAGTGTCAGTCAGAGCAGAGTCAGTCAGAACTGGATCAGTCAGATCAGAGTCAGTCAAAGCAGAGTCACAGAGCCGATTCAGTCAGAGTAGAGTCAGTCAGAGCAGAGTCTGTCAGAGCAGAGTCAGTCAGAAAGGAGTCAGTCAGAGCAGGTTCAGTCAGAGCTGATTCAGTCAGTGCAAAGTCAGTCAGAGCACAGTCAGTCAGAAACACAGTCAGTCTGAATAGAGTCTTTCAGAGCATATTCAGTCAGAGTAGAGTCAGTTAGAGCAGATTCAGTCAGAGCAGATTCAGACAAAGCAGAGTCAGTCAGAGCAGATTCAGACAAAGCAGAGTAACTCTGAGAAGAGTCAGTCAGAAGTGGTTCAGTCAGATCAGAGTCAGTCAGAGCAGAGTCACACACAGCAGATTCAGTCAGAGTCAGTCAGAGCAGATTCAGTCAGAGTAGAATCAGAGCAGAGTCAGTCGGAACAGAGTCAGGCAGAGCAGAATCAGTCACGAGTAGAATCAGTCAGAGCAGAATCAGTCAGAGCAGATTCAGTTAGAGCAGAGTCAGTTAGAGCAGATTCTGTCAGAGCAGATTCAGACAAAGCAGAGTAACTCTGAGAAGAGTCAGTCAGAACTGGGTCAGTCAGATCAGAGTCAGTCAGACCAGAGTCACACAGAGCAGATTCAGTTAGAGAAGAGTCAGTCAGAGCAGAGTCAGTCAGAAAGGAGTCAGTCAGAGCAGATTCAGTCAGAGCTGAGTCAGTCAGTGCAAAGACATTCAGAGCGCAGTCAGTCAGAAACAGAGTCAGTCTGAATAGAGTCTTTTAGAGCAGATTCAGTCAGAGTAGAGTCAGTTAGAGCAGATTCAGTCAGAGCAGATTCAGACAAAGCAGAGTCAGTCAGAGCCGATTCAGACAAAGCAGAGTAACTCTGAGAAGAGTCAGTCAGAAGTGGTTCAGTCAGATCAGAGTCACACAGAGCAGATTCAGTCAGAGTCAGTCAGAGCAGATTCAGTCAGAGTAGAGTCAGTCAGAGCAGAGTCAGTCAGAACAGAGTCAGTCAGAGCAGAATCAGTCAGAGCAGATTCAGTTGGAGCAGATTCAGTCAGAGCAGATTCAGACAAAGCAGAGTCAGTCAGAGCAAATTCAGATAAAGCAGAGTAAGTCTGAGAAGAGTCAGTCAGAGCAGAGTCAGTCAGAAATGGATCAGTCAGATCAGATTCAGTTAGAGCAGATTCAGTTAGGGCAGATTCAGTCAGGGCAGATTCAGACAAAGCAGAGTCAGTCAGAGCAGATTCAGACAAAGCAGAGTAACTCTGAGAATAGTCAGTCAGAACTGGGTCAGTCAGATCAGAGTCAGTCAGAGCAGAGTCACACAGAGCAGATTCAGTTAGAGAAGAGTCAGTCAGAGCAGATTCTGTCAGAGCAGAGTCAGTCAGTGCAGAGTCAGTCAGAGCAGAGTCAGTCAGAAGCGGAGTCTGTCTCAATAGAGTCAGTCCGATGAAAGTCACTCAGAGCAGAGACAGTCAGAGTAGATTCAGTCAGAGCCGAGTAACTCAGAGCAGTGGCAGTCAGAGCAGGGTCACCCATAGCAGATTCAGTCAGAGCAGAATCAGTCAGAGCAGATTCAGTTAGAGCAGATTCAGTCAGAGCAGATTCAGACGAAGCAGAGTCAGTCAGGGCAAATTCAGACAAAGCAGAGTAAGTCTGAGAAGAGTCACTCAGAGCAGAGTCTGTCAGAACTGGATCAGTCAAATCAGAGTCAGTCAAAGCAGAGTCACAAAGAGCAGATTCAGTCACAGCAGAGTCAGTCAGAGCAGAGTCAGTCAGAGCAGCTTCAGTCAGAGCAGATTCAGTCAGAGTAGAATCAGAGCAGAGAGCAGAGTCAGTCAGAACAGAGTCAGTCAGAGCAGAATCAGTCACGAGCAGAATCAGTCAGAGCAGAATCATTCAGAGCAGATTCAGTTAGAGCAGAGTCAGTTAGAGCAGATTCTGTCAGAGCAGATTCAGGCAAAGCAGAGTCAGTCAGAGCAGATTCAGACAAAACAGAGTAACTCTGAGAAGAGTCAGTCAGAACTGGGTCAGTCAGATCAGAGTCAGTCAGACCAGAGTCACACAGAGCAGATTCAGTTAGAGAAGAGTCAGTCAGAGCAGAGACAGTCAGAAAGGAGTCAGTCAGAGCTGAGTCAGCCAGTGCAAAGACAGTCAGAGCACAGTCAGTCAGAAACAGAGTCAGTCTGAATAGAGTCTTTCAGAGCAGATTCAGTCAGAGTAGAGTCAGTTAGAGCAGATTCAGTCAGAGCAGATTCAGACAAAGCAGAGTCAGTCAGAGCCGATTCAGACAAAGCAGAGTAACTCTGAGAAGAGTCAGTCAGAACTGGGTCAGTCAGATCAGAGTCAGTCAGAGCAGAGTCACACAGAGCAGATTCAGTCAGAGTAGAGTCAGTCAGAGCAGCGTCAGTCAGAACAGAGTCAGTCAGAGCAGAATCAGTCAGAGCAGATTCAGTTAGAGCAGATTCAGTCAGAGCAGATTCAGACAAAGCAGAGTTAGTCAGAGCAAATTCAGACAAAGCAGAGTAAGTCTGAGAAGGGTCAGTCAGAGCAGAGTCAGTCAGAAATGGATCAGTCAGATCAGATTCAGTTAGAGCAGATTCAGTTAGGGCAGATTCAGTCAGAGCAGATTCAGACAAAGCAGAGTCAGTCAGAGCAGATTCAGACAAAGCAGAGTAACTCTGAGAATAGTCAGTCAGAACTGGGTCAGTCAGATCAGAGTCAGTCAGAGCAGAGTCACACAGAGCAGATTCAGTTAGAGAAGAGTCAGTCAGAGCAGATTCTGTCAGAGGAGAGTCAGTCAGTGCAGAGTCAGTCAGAGCAGAGTCAGTCAGAAGCGGAGTCTGTCTCAATAGAGTCAGTCCGATGAAAGTCACTCAGAGCAGAAACAGTCAGAGTAGATTCAGTCAGTGCCGAGTAACTCAGAGCAGTGGCAGTCAGAGCAGGGTCACCCTTAGCAGATTCAGTCAGAGCAGAATCAGTCAGAGCAGATTCAGTTAGAGCAGATTCAGTCAGAGCAGATTCAGACAAAGCAGAGTCAGTCAGGGCAAATTCAGACAAAGCAGAGTAAGTCTGAGAAGAGTCACTCAGAGCAGAGTCTGTCAGAACTGGATCAGTCAGATCAGAGTCAGTCAAAGCAGAGTCACAAAGAGCAGATTCTGTCAGAGCAGATTCAGACAAAGCAGAATCAGTCAGAGCAGATTCAGACAAAGCAGAGTAACTCTGAGAAGAGTCAGTCAGAACTGGGTCAGTCAGATCAGAGTCAGTCAGAGCAGAGTCAAACAGAGCAGATTCAGTTAGAGAAGAGTCAGTCAGAGCAGATTCTGTCAGAGCAGAGTCAGTCAGAGCAGAGTCAGTCAGAGCAGAGTCTGTCAGAAGCAGAGGCAGTCCGATCAAAGTCAGTCAGATCAGAGACAGTCAGAGTAGATTCAGACAGAGCCGAGTAACTCAGAGCAGAGGCAGTAAGAGCAGGGTCACCCAGAGCAGATTCTGTCAGAGTAGAGTCAGCCGGAGCAGAAGACCTCATAGCAAAGACAGTCAGAGCAGTGTCACACAGAGCAGATGCAGTCAGAGTAGAGCCGTCAGAGGAGAGGCAGTCAAAGCAGAGTCACCCAGAGCAGATTCAGTCAGAGTAGAGTCACCCAGAGCAGATTCAGTCAGAGTAGAGTCACTTAGAGCAGATTCAGAAAAAGCAGAGTAACTCAGAGAAGAGTCAGTCAGAGCAGAGTCAGTCAGAACTGGGTCAGTCAGATCAGAGTCAGTCAGAGCAGATTCACACAGAGCATATTCAGTCAGAGCAGAGTCAGTCAGATAAGAGTCAGTCAGAACAGATTCAGTCACAGCAGAAGCAGTCAGAGGAGAGTCAGTCAGAGCAGAGTCAGTCAGAGCAGAGTCGGTCTGAGGAGATTCAGTCAGAGTAGAGTCAATTAGAGCAGATTCAGTCAGAGCAGATTCAGACAAGCAGAGTCAGTCAGAGCAGATTCAGACAAAGTAGAGTAACTCAGAGAAGAGTCAGTCAGAGTAGAGTCAGTCAGAACTTGGTCGGTCAGATCAAAGTCAGATCAGAGTCAGTCAGAGCAGAGCCACACAGCGCAGATTCAGTCAGAGTAGAGCAGTCAGAGCAGAGTCACCCAGAGCAGATTCAGTCAGAGTAGAGTCAGTTAGAGCAGATTCAGTCAGAGCATATTCAGACAAAGCAGAGCCAGTCAGAGCAAATTCAGACAAAGCAGAGTAAGTCTGAGAAGAGTCAGTCAGAGCAGAGTCTGTCAGAGTAGTTTCAGTCAGAGCAGAATCAGTCAGAGGTGATTTAGTTAGAGCAGATTCAGTCAGAGCAGATTCAGACAAAGCAGAGTCCGTCAGAGCAGATTCAGACAAAGCAGAGTAAGTCTGAGAAGTGTCAGTCAGAGCAGAGTCAGTCAGAACTGGATCAGTCAGATCAGAGTCAGTCAAAGCAGAGTCACAGAGCCGATTCAGTCAGAGTAGAGTCAGTCAGAGCAGAGTCAGTCAGAAAGGAGTCAGTCAGAGCAGGTTCAGTCAGAGCTGATTCAGTCAGTGCAAAGTCAGTCAGAGCACAGTCAGTCAGAAACACAGTCAGTCTGAATAGAGTCTTTCAGAGCATATTCAGTCAGAGTAGAGTCAGTTAGAGCAGATTCAGTCAGAGCAGATTCAGACAAAGCAGAGTCAGTCAGAGCAGATTCAGACAAAGCAGCGTAACTCTGAGAAGAGTCAGTCAGAAGTGGTTCAGTCAGATCAGAGTCAGTCAGAGCAGAGTCACACACAGCAGATTCAGTCAGAGTCAGTCAGAGCAGATTCAGTCAGAGTAGAATCAGAGCAGAGTCAGTCAGAACAGAGTCAGGCAGAGCAGAATCAGTCACGAGTAGAATCAGTCAGAGCAGAATCAGTCAGAGCAGATTCAGTTAGAGCAGAGTCAGTTAGAGCAGATTCTGTCAGAGCAGATTCAGACAAAGCAGAGTAACTCTGAGAAGAGTCAGTCAGAACTGGGTCAGTTAGATCAGAGTCAGTCAGACCAGAGTCACACAGAGCAGATTCAGTTAGAGGAGAGTCAGTCAGAGCAGAGTCAGTCAGAAAGGAGTCAGTCAGAGCAGATTCAGTCAGAGCTGAGTCAGTCAGTGCAAAGACATTCAGAGCGCAGTCAGTCAGAAACAGAGTCAGTCTGAATAGAGTCTTTCAGAGCAGATTCAGTCAGAGTAGAGTCAGTTAGAGCAGATTCAGTCAGAGCAGATTCAGACAAAGCAGAGTCAGTCAGAGCCGATTCAGACAAAGCAGAGTAACTCTGAGAAGAGTCAGTCAGAAGTGGATCAGTCAGATCAGAGTCACACAGAGCAGATTCAGTCAGAGTCAGTCAGAGCAGATTCAGTCAGAGTAGAGTCAGTCAGAGCAGAGTCAGTCAGAACAGAGTCAGTCAGAGCAGAATCAGTCAGAGCAGATTCAGTTGGAGCAGATTCAGTCAGAGCAGATTCAGACAAAGCAGAGTCAGTCAGAGCAAATTCAGACAAAGCAGAGTAAGTCTGAGAAGAGTCAGTCAGAGCAGAGTCAGTCAGAAATGGATCAGTCAGATCAGATTCAGTTAGAGCAGATTCGGTTAGGGCAGATTCAGTCAGAGCAGATTCAGACAAAGCAGAGTCAGTCAGAGCAGATTCAGACAAAGCAGAGTAACTCTGAGAATAGTCAGTCAGAACTGGGTCAGTCAGATCAGAGTCAGTCAGAGCAGAGTCAAACAGAGCAGATTCAGTTAGAGAAGAGTCAGTCAGAGCAGATTCTGTCAGAGCAGAGTCACACAGAGCAGATTCAGTTAGAGAAGAGTCAGTCAGAGCAGAGTCACACAGAGCAGATTCAGTTAGAGAAGAGTCAGTCAGAGCAGATTCTGTCAGAGCAGAGTCAGTCAGTGCAGAGTCAGTCAGAGCAGAGTCAGTCAGAAGCGGAGTCTGTCTCAATAGAGTCAGTCCGATGAAAGTCACTCAGAGCAGAGACAGTCAGAGTAGATTCAGTCAGAGCCGAGTAACTCAGAGCAGTGGCAGTCAGAGCAGGGTCACCCATAGCAGATTCAGTCAGAGCAGAATCAGTCAGAGCAGATTCAGTTAGAGCAGATTCAGTCAGAGCAGATTCAGACAAAGCAGAGTCAGTCAGAGCCGATTCAGACAAAGCAGAGTAACTCTGAGAAGAGTCAGTCAGAAGTGGGTCAGTCAGATCAGAGTCACACAGAGCAGATTCAGTCAGAGTCAGTCAGAGCAGATTCAGACAAAGCAGAGTAACTCTGAGAAGAGTCAGTCAGAACTGGGTCAGTCAGATCAGAGTCAGTCAGAGCAGAGTCACACAGAGCAGATTCAGTTAGAGAAGAGTCAGTCAGAGCAGATTCTGTCAGAGGAGAGTCAGTCAGTGCAGAGTCAGTCAGTGCAGAGTCAGTCAGAGTAGAGTCAGTCAGAGCAGCGTCAGTCAGAACAGAGTCAGTCACAGCAGAATCAGTCAGAGCAGATTCAGTTAGAGCAGATTCAGTCAGAGCAGATTCAGACAAAGCAGCGTCAGTCAGAGTAAATTCAGACAAAGCAGAGTAAGTCTGAGAAGAGTCAGTCAGAACTGGGTCAGTCAGATCAGAGTCAGTCAGAGCAGAGTCACACAGAGCAGATTCAGTCAGAGAAGAGTCAGTCAGAGCAGATTCTGTCAGAGGAGAGTCAGTCAGTGCAGAGTCAGTCAGAGCAGAGTCAGTCAGAAGCGGAGTCTGTCTGAATAGAGTCAGTCCGATGAAAGTCACTCAGAGCAGAGACAGTCAGAGTAGATTCAGTCAGAGCCGAGTAACTCAGAGCAGTGGCAGTCAGAGCAGGGTCACCCATAGCAGATTCAGTCAGAGCAGAATCAGTCAGAGCAGATTCAGTTAGAGCAGATTCAGTCAGAGCAGATTCAGACAAAGCAGAGTCAGTCAGGGCAAATTCAGACAAAGCAGAGTAAGTCTGAGAAGAGTCACTCAGAGCAGAGTCTGTCAGAACTGGATCAGTCAGATCGGAGTCAGTCAAAGCAGAGTCACAAAGAGCAGATTCTGTCAGAGCAGATTCAGACAAAGCAGAGTCAGTCAGAGCAGATTCAGACAAAGCAGAGTAACTCTGAGAAGAGTCAGTCAGAACTGGGTCAGTTAGATCAGAGTCAGTCAGACCAGAGTCAAACAGAGCAGATTCAGTTAGAGAAGAGTCAGTCAGAGCAGATTCTGTCAGAGCAGAGTCAGTCAGAGCAGAGTCAGTCAGAGCAGAGTCTGTCAGAAGCAGAGGCAGTCCGATCAAAGTCAGTCAGATCAGAGACAGTCAGAGTAGATTCAGACAGAGCCGAGTAACTCAGAGCAGAGGCAGTAAGAGCAGGGTCACCCAGAGCAGATTCTGTCAGAGTAGAGTCAGCCGGAGCAGAAGACCTCATAGCAAAGACAGTCAGAACAGTGTCACACAGAGCAGATGCAGTCAGAGTAGAGCAGTCAGAGGAGAGGCAGTCAAAGCAGAGTCACCCAGAGCAGATTCAGTCAGAGTAGAGTCACCCAGAGCAGATTCAGTCAGAGTAGAGTCACTTAGAGCAGATTCAGAAAAAGCAGAGTAACTCAGAGAAGAGTCAGTCAGAGCAGAGTCAGTCAGAACTGGGTCAGTCAGATCAGAGTCAGTCAGAGCAGATTCACACAGAGCATATTCAGTCACAGCAGAGTCAGTCAGATAAGAGTCAGTCAGAACAGAGTCAGTCACAGCAGAAGCAGTCAGAGGAGAGTCAGTCAGAGCAGAGTCAGTCAGAGCAGAGTCGGTCTGAGGAGATTCAGTCAGAGTAGAGTCAATTAGAGCAGATTCAGTCAGAGCAGATTCAGACAAGCAGAGTCAGTCAGAGCAGATTCAGACAAAGTAGAGTAACTCAGAGAAGAGTCAGTCAGAGTAGAGTCAGAGCAGAGTCAGTCAGAAATGGATCAGTCAGATCAGATTCAGTTAGAGCAGATTCAGTTAGAGCAGATTCAGTCAGAGCAGATTCAGACAAAGCAGAGTCAGTCAGAGCAGATTCAGACAAAGCAGAGTAACTCTGAGAAGAGTCAGTCAGAACTGGGTCAGTCAGATCAGAGTCAGTCAGAGCAGAGTCACACAGAGCAGATTCAGTTAGAGAAGAGTCAGTCAGAACAAATTCTGTCAGAGCAGAGTCAGTCAGTGCAGAGTCAGTCAGAGCAGAGTCAGTCAGAAGCAGAGTCAGTCTGAATAGAGTCAGTCTGATGAAAGTCACTCAGAGCAGAGACAGTCAGAGCAGGGTCACCCATAGCAGATTCAGTCAGAGCAGAGTCACACTGAGCGGAGTCAGTCAGAGTTGAGTCAGTCAGAGCAGAGTCAGTTAGAACAGAGTCAGTCAGAGCAGAATCAGTCAGAGAAGATTCAGTTAGAGCAGATTCAGTCAGAGCAGATTCAGACAAAGCAGAGTCAGTCAGAGCAAATTCAGACAAAGCAGAGTAAGTCTGAGAAGAGTCACTCAGAGCAGAGTCTGTCAGAACTGGATCAGTCAGATCGGAGTCAGTCAAAGCAGAGTCACAAAGAGCAGATTCAGTCAGAGTAGAGTCAGTCAGAGCAGAATCAGTCAGAGCAGATTCAGTCAGAGCAGATTCAGTCAGAGTAGAATCAGAGCAGAGTCAGTCAGAACAGAGTCAGTCAGAGCAGAATCAGTCACGAGCAGAATCAGTCAGAGCAGAATCAGTCAGAGCAGATTCAGTTAGAGCAGAGTCAGTTAGAGCAGATTCTGTCAGAGCAGATTCAGACAAAGCAGAGTCAGTCAGAGCAGATTCAGACAAAGCAGAGTAACTCTGAGAAGAGTCAGTCAGAACTGGGTCAGTCAGATCAGAGTCAGTCAGACCAGAGTCACACAGAGCAGATTCAGTTAGAGAAGAGTCAGTCAGAGCAGATTCTGTCAGAGCAGAGTCAGTCAGAGCAGAGTCAGTCAGAGCAGAGTCAGTCAGAAGCAGAGTCAGTCCGATGAAAGTCAGTCAGAGCAGAGACAGCCAGAGTAGATTCCGTAAGAGCCGAGTATCTCAGAGCAGAGGCAGTCAGAGCAGGGTCACCCAGAGCAGATTCAGTCAGAGTAGAGTCAGCCGGAGCAGAAGACCTCATAGCAAAGACAGTCAGAGCAGTGTCACACAGAGCAGATTCATTCAGAGTAGAGCAGTCAGAGCAGAGGCAGTCAGAGCAGAGTCACCCAGAGCAGATTCAATCAGAGCAGAGTCACCCAGAGCAGATTCAGTCAGAGTAGAGTCAGTTAGAGCAGATTCAGTCAGAGCAGATTCAGACAAAGCAGAGTCAGTCAGAGCAAATTCAGACAAAGCAGAGTAAGTCTGAGAAGAGTCAGTCAGAGCAGAGTCTGTCAGAACTGGATCAGTCAGATCAGAGTCAGTCAAAGCAGAGTCACACAGAGCAGATTCAGTCAGAGTAGACTCAGTCAGAGCAGAGTCAGTCAGAGCAGATTCAGTCAGAGCAGATTCTGTCAGTGTAGAATCAGAGCAGAGTCAGTCAGAACAGAGTCAGGCAGAGCAAAATCAGTCAGAGCAGATTCAGTTAGAGCAGAGTCAGTTAGAGCAGATTCTGTCAGAGCAGATTCAGACAAAGCAGAGTCAGTCAGAGCAGAGTCTGTCAGAACTGGATCAGTCAGATCAGAGTCAGTCAAAGCAGAGTCACACAGAGCAGATTCAGTCAGAGTAGACTCAGTCAGAGCAGAGTCAGTCAGAGCAGATTCAGTCAGAGCAGATTCTGTCAGTGTAGAATCAGAGCAGAGTCAGTCAGAACAGAGTCAGGCAGAGCAAAATCAGTCAGAGCAGATTCAGTTAGAGCAGAGTCAGTTAGAGCAGATTCTGTCAGAGCAGATTCAGACAAAGCAGAGTCAGTCAGAGCAGATTCAGACAAAGCAGAGTAACTCTGAGAAGAGTCAGTCAGAACTGGGTCAGTCAGATCAGAGTCAGTCAGAGCAGAGTCAAACAGAGCAGATTCAGTTAGAGAAGAGTCAGTCAGAGCAGATTCTGTCAGAGCAGAGTCAGTCAGAGCAGAGTCAGTCAGAGCAGAGTCTGTCAGAAGCAGAGGCAGTCCGATCAAAGTCAGTCAGATCAGAGACAGTCAGAGTAGATTCAGACAGAGCCGAGTAACTCAGAGCAGAGGCAGTAAGAGCAGGGTCACCCAGAGCAGATTCTGTCAGAGTAGAGTCAGCCGGAGCAGAAGACCTCATAGCAAAGACAGTCAGAGCAGTGTCACACAGAGCAGATGCAGTCAGAGTAGAGCAGTCAGAGGAGAGGCAGTCAAAGCAGAGTCACCCAGAGCAGATTCAGTCAGAGTAGAGTCACCCAGAGCAGATTCAGTCAGAGTAGAGTCACTTAGAGCAGATTCAGAAAAAGCAGAGTAACTCAGAGAAGAGTCAGTCAGAGCAGAGTCAGTCAGAACTGGGTCAGTCAGATCAGAGTCAGTCAGAGCAGATTCACACAGAGCATATTCAGTCAGAGCAGAGTCAGTCAGATAAGAGTCAGTCAGAACAGAGTCAGTCACAGCAGAAGCAGTCAGAGGAGAGTCAGTCAGAGCAGAGTCAGTCAGAGCAGAGTCGGTCTGAGGAGATTCAGTCAGAGTAGAGTCAATTAGAGCAGATTCAGTCAGAGCAGATTCAGACAAGCAGAGTCAGTCAGAGCAGATTCAGACAAAGTAGAGTAACTCAGAGAAGAGTCAGTCAGAGTAGTGTCAGTCAGAACTGGGTCGGTCAGATCAAAGTCAGATCAGAGTCAGTCAGAGCAGAGCCACACAGAGCAGATTCAGTCAGAGTAGAGCAGTCAGAGCAGAGTCACCCAGAGCAGATTCAGTCAGAGTAGAGTCAGTTAGAGCAGATTCAGTCAGAGCATATTCAGACAAAGCAGAGCCAGTCAGAGCAAATTCAGACAAAGCAGAGTAAGTCTGAGAAGAGTCAGTCAGAGCAGAGTCTGTCAGAGTAGTTTCAGTCAGAGCAGAATCAGTCAGAGGTGATTTAGTTAGAGCAGATTCAGTCAGAGCAGATTCAGACAAAGCAGAGTCCGTCAGAGCAGATTCAGACAAAGCAGAGTAAGTCTGAGAAGTGTCAGTCAGAGCAGAGTCAGTCAGAACTGGATCAGTCAGATCAGAGTCAGTCAAAGCAGAGTCACAGAGCCGATTCAGTCAGAGTAGAGTCAGTCAGAGCAGAGTCAGTCAGAGCAGAGTCAGTCAGAAAGGAGTCAGTCAGAGCAGGTTCAGTCAGAGCTGATTCAGTCAGTGCAAAGTCAGTCAGAGCACAGTCAGTCAGAAACACAGTCAGTCTGAATAGAGTCTTTCAGAGCATATTCAGTCAGAGTAGAGTCAGTTAGAGCAGATTCAGTCAGAGCAGATTCAGTCAGAGCAGATTCAGACAAAGCAGAGTCAGTCAGAGCAGATTCAGACAAAGCAGAGTAACTCTGAGAAGAGTCAGTCAGAAGTGGTTCAGTCAGATCAGAGTCAGTCAGAGCAGAGTCACACACAGCAGATTCAGTCAGAGTCAGTCAGAGCAGATTCAGTCAGAGTAGAATCAGAGCAGAGTCAGTCAGAACAGAGTCAGGCAGAGCAGAATCAGTCACGAGTAGAATCAGTCAGAGCAGAATCAGTCAGAGCAGATTCAGTTAGAGCAGAGTCAGTTAGAGCAGATTCTGTCAGAGCAGATTCAGACAAAGCAGAGTAACTCTGAGAAGAGTCAGTCAGAACTGGGTCAGTCAGATCAGAGTCAGTCAGACCAGAGTCACACAGAGCAGATTCAGTTAGCGAAGAGTCAGTCAGAGCAGAGTCAGTCAGAAAGGAGTCAGTCAGAGCAGATTCAGTCAGAGCTGAGTCAGTCAGTGCAAAGACATTCAGAGCGCTGTCAGTCAGAAACAGAGTCAGTCTGAATAGAGTCTTTCAGAGCAGATTCAGTCAGAGTAGAGTCAGTTAGAGCAGATTCAGTCAGAGCAGATTCAGACAAAGCAGAGTCAGTCAGAGCCGATTCAGACAAAGCAGAGTAACTCTGAGAAGAGTCAGTCAGAAGTGGTTCAGTCAGATCAGAGTCACACAGAGCAGATTCAGTCAGAGTCAGTCAGAGCAGAATCAGTCAGAGCAGATTCAGTTGGAGCAGATTCAGTCAGAGCAGATTCAGACAAAGCAGAGTCAGTCAGAGCAAATTCAGACAAAGCAGAGTAAGTCTGAGAAGAGTCAGTCAGAGCAGAGTCAGTCAGAAATGGATCAGTCAGATCAGATTCAGTTAGAGCAGATTCAGTTAGGGCAGATTCAGTCAGAGCAGATTCAGACAAAGCAGAGTCAGTCAGAGCAGATTCAGACAAAGCAGAGTAACTCTGAGAAGAGTCAGTCAGAACTGGGTCAGTCAGATCAGAGTCAGTCAGAGCAGAGTCAGTCAGAGCAGAGTCAGTCAGAAGCAGAGTCAGTCCGATGAAAGTCAGTCAGAGCAGAGACAGCCAGAGTAGATTCAGTCAGAGCCGAGTATCTCAGAGCAGAGGCAGTCAGAGCAGGGTCACCCAGAGCAGAATCAGTCAGAGTAGAGTCAGCCGGAGCAGAAGACCTCATAGCAAAGACAGTCAGAGCAGTGTCACACAGAGCAGATTCATTCAGAGTAGAGCAGTCAGAGCAGAGGCAGTCAGAGCAGAGTCACCCAGAGCAGATTCAATCAGAGCAGAGTCACCCAGAGCAGATTCAGTCAGAGTAGAGTCAGTTAGAGCAGATTCAGTCAGAGCAGATTCAGACAAAGCAGAGTCAGTCAGAGCAAATTCAGACAAAGCAGAGTAAGTCTGAGAAGAGTCAGTCAGAGCAGAGTCTGTCAGAACTGGATCAGTCAGATCAGAGTCAGTCAAAGCAGAGTCACACAGAGCAGATTCAGTCAGAGTAGACTCAGTCAGAGCAGAGTCAGTCAGAGCAGATTCAGTCAGAGCAGATTCTGTCAGTGTAGAATCAGAGCAGAGTCAGTCAGAACAGAGTCAGGCAGAGCAAAATCAGTCAGAGCAGATTCAGTTAGAGCAGAGTCAGTTAGAGCAGATTCTGTCAGAGCAGATTCAGACAAAGCAGAGTCAGTCAGAGCAGAGTCTGTCAGAACTGGATCAGTCAGATCAGAGTCAGTCAAAGCAGAGTCACACAGAGCAGATTCAGTCAGAGTAGACTCAGTCAGAGCAGAGTCAGTCAGAGCAGATTCAGTCAGAGCAGATTCTGTCAGTGTAGAATCAGAGCAGAGTCAGTCAGAACAGAGTCAGGCAGAGCAAAATCAGTCAGAGCAGATTCAGTTAGAGCAGAGTCAGTTAGAGCAGATTCTGTCAGAGCAGATTCAGACAAAGCAGAGTCAGTCAGAGCAGATTCAGACAAAGCAGAGTAACTCTGAGAAGAGTCAGTCAGAACTGGGTCAGTCAGATCAGAGTCAGTCAGAGCAGAGTCAAACAGAGCAGATTCAGTTAGAGAAGAGTCAGTCAGAGCAGATTCTGTCAGAGCAGAGTCAGTCAGAGCAGAGTCAGTCAGAGCAGAGTCTGTCAGAAGCAGAGGCAGTCCGATCAAAGTCAGTCAGATCAGAGACAGTCAGAGTAGATTCAGACAGAGCCGAGTAACTCAGAGCAGAGGCAGTAAGAGCAGGGTCACCCAGAGCAGATTCTGTCAGAGTAGAGTCAGCCGGAGCAGAAGACCTCATAGCAAAGACAGTCAGAGCAGTGTCACACAGAGCAGATGCAGTCAGAGTAGAGCAGTCAGAGGAGAGGCAGTCAAAGCAGAGTCACCCAGAGCAGATTCAGTCAGAGTAGAGTCACCCAGAGCAGATTCAGTCAGAGTAGAGTCACTTAGAGCAGATTCAGAAAAAGCAGAGTAACTCAGAGAAGAGTCAGTCAGAGCAGAGTCAGTCAGAACTGGGTCAGTCAGATCAGAGTCAGTCAGAGCAGATTCACACAGAGCATATTCAGTCAGAGCAGAGTGAGTCAGATAAGAGTCAGTCAGAACAGAGTCAGTCACAGCAGAAGCAGTCAGAGGAGAGTCAGTCAGAGCAGAGTCAGTCAGAGCAGAGTCGGTCTGAGGAGATTCAGTCAGAGTAGAGTCAATTAGAGCAGATTCAGTCAGAGCAGATTCAGACAAGCAGAGTCAGTCAGAGCAGATTCAGACAAAGTAGAGTAACTCAGAGAAGAGTCAGTCAGAGTAGTGTCAGTCAGAACTGGGTCGGTCAGATCAAAGTCAGATCAGAGTCAGTCAGAGCAGAGCCACACAGAGCAGATTCAGTCAGAGTAGAGCAGTCAGAGCAGAGTCACACAGAGCAGATTCAGTCAGAGTAGAGTCAGTTAGAGCAGATTCAGTCAGAGCATATTCAGACAAAGCAGAGCCAGTCAGAGCAAATTCAGACAAAGCAGAGTAAGTCTGAGAAGAGTCAGTCAGAGCAGAGTCTGTCAGAGTAGTTTCAGTCAGAGCAGAATCAGTCAGAGGTGATTTAGTAAGAGCAGATTCAGTCAGAGCAGATTCAGACAAAGCAGGGTCCGTCAGAGCAGATTCAGACAAAGCAGAGTAAGTCTGAGAAGTGTCAGTCAGAGCAGAGTCAGTCAGAACTGGATCAGTCAGATCAGAGTCAGTCAAAGCAGAGTCACAGAGCCGATTCAGTCAGAGTAGAGTCAGTCAGAGCAGAGTCAGTCAGAGCAGAGTCAGTCAGAAAGGAGTCAGTCAGAGCAGGTTCAGTCAGAGCTGATTCAGTCAGTGCAAATTCAGTCAGAGCACAGTCAGTCAGAAACACAGTCAGTCTGAATAGAGTCTTTCAGAGCATATTCAGTCAGAGTAGAGTCAGTTAGAGCAGATTCAGTCAGAGCAGATTCAGACAAAGCAGAGTCAGTCAGAGCAGATTCAGACAAAGCAGAGTAACTCTGAGAAGAGTCAGTCAGAAGTGGTTCAGTCAGATCAGAGTCAGTCAGAGCAGAGTCACACACAGCAGATTCAGTCAGAGTCAGTCGGAGCAGATTCAGTCAGAGTAGAATCAGAGCAGAGTCAGTCAGAACAGAGTCAGGCAGAGCAGAATCAGTCACGAGTAGAATCAGTCAGAGGAGAGTCAGTCAGAGCAGAGTCAGTCAGAGCAGAGTCGGTCTGAGGAGATTCAGTCAGAGTAGAGTCAATTAGAGCAGATTCAGTCAGAGCAGATTCAGACAAGCAGAGTCAGTCAGAGCAGATTCAGACAAAGTAGAGTAACTCAGAGAAGAGTCAGTCAGAGTAGTGTCAGTCAGAACTGGGTCGGTCAGATCAAAGTCAGATCAGAGTCAGTCAGAGCAGAGCCACACAGAGCAGATTCAGTCAGAGTAGAGCAGTCAGAGCAGAGTCACCCAGAGCAGATTCAGTCAGAGTAGAGTCAGTTAGAGCAGATTCAGTCAGAGCATATTCAGACAAAGCAGAGCCAGTCAGAGCAAATTCAGACAAAGCAGAGTAAGTCTGAGAAGAGTCAGTCAGAGCAGAGTCTGTCAGAGTAGTTTCAGTCAGAGCAGAATCAGACAGAGGTGATTTAGTTAGAGCAGATTCAGTCAGAGCAGATTCAGACAAAGCAGAGTCCGTCAGAGCAGATTCAGACAAAGCAGAGTAAGTCTGAGAAGTGTCAGTCAGAGCAGAGTCAGTCAGAACTGGATCAGTCAGATCAGAGTCAGTCAAAGCAGAGTCACAGAGCCGATTCAGTCAGAGTAGAGTCAGTCAGAGCAGAGTCAGTCAGAGCAGAGTCAGTCAGAAAGGAGTCAGTCAGAGCAGGTTCAGTCAGAGCTGATTCAGTCAGTGCAAAGTCAGTCAGAGCACAGTCAGTCAGAAACACAGTCAGTCTGAATAGAGTCTTTCAGAGCATATTCAGTCAGAGTAGAGTCAGTTAGAGCAGATTCAGTCAGAGCAGATTCAGACAAAGCAGAGTCAGTCAGAGCAGATTCAGACAAAGCAGAGTAACTCTGAGAAGAGTCAGTCAGAAGTGGTTCAGTCAGATCAGAGTCAGTCAGAGCAGAGTCACACACAGCAGATTCAGTCAGAGTCAGTCAGAGCAGATTCAGTCAGAGTAGAATCAGAGCAGAGTCAGTCAGAACAGAGTCAGGCAGAGCAGAATCAGTCACGAGTAGAATCAGTCAGAGCAGAATCAGTCAGAGCAGATTCAGTTAGAGCAGAGTCAGTTAGAGCAGATTCTGTCAGAGCAGATTCAGACAAAGCAGAGTAACTCTGAGAAGAGTCAGTCAGAACTGGGTCAGTCAGATCAGAGTCAGTCAGACCAGAGTCACACAGAGCAGATTCAGTTAGAGAAGAGTCAGTCAGAGCAGAGTCAGTCAGAAAGGAGTCAGTCAGAGCAGATTCAGTCAGAGCTGAGTCAGTCAGTGCAAAGACATTCAGAGCGCAGTCAGTCAGAAACAGAGTCAGTCTGAATAGAGTCTTTCAGAGCAGATTCAGTCAGAGTAGAGTCAGTTAGAGCAGATTCAGTCAGAGCAGATTCAGACAAAGCAGAGTCAGTCAGAGCCGATTCAGACAAAGCAGAGTAACTCTGAGAAGAGTCAGTCAGAAGTGGTTCAGTCAGATCAGAGTCACACAGAGCAGATTCAGTCAGAGTCAGTCAGAGCAGAATCAGTCAGAGCAGATTCAGTTGGAGCAGATTCAGTCAGAGCAGATTCAGACAAAGCAGAGTCAGTCAGAGCAAATTCAGACAAAGCAGAGTAAGTCTGAGAAGAGTCAGTCAGAGCAGAGTCAGTCAGAAATGGATCAGTCAGATCAGATTCAGTTAGAGCAGATTCAGTTAGGGCAGATTCAGTCAGAGCAGATTCAGACAAAGCAGAGTCAGTCAGAGCAGATTCAGACAAAGCAGAGTAACTCTGAGAATAGTCAGTCAGAACTGGGTCAGTCAGATCAGAGTCAGTCAGAGCAGAGTCACACAGAGCAGATACAGTTAGAGAAGAGTCAGTCAGAGCAGATTCTGTCAGAGCAGAGTCAGTCAGTGCAGAGTCAGTCAGAGCAGAGTCAGTCAGAAGCGGAGTCTGTCTCAATAGAGTCAGTCCGATGAAAGTCACTCAGAGCAGAGACAGTCAGAGTAGATTCTGTCAGAGCCGAGTAACTCAGAGCAGTGGCAGTCAGAGCAGGGTCACCCATAGCAGATTCAGTCAGAGCAGAATCAGTCAGAGCAGATTCAGTTAGAGCAGATTCAGTCAGAGCAGATTCAGACGAAGCAGAGTCAGTCAGGGCAAATTCAGACAAAGCAGAGTAAGTCTGAGAAGAGTCACTCAGAGCAGAGTCTGTCAGAACTGGATCAGTCAGATCAGAGTCAGTCAAAGCAGAGTCACAAAGAGCAGATTCAGTCAGAGTAGAGTCAGTCAGAGCAGAGTCAGTCAGAGCAGCTTCAGTCAGAGCAGATTCAGTCAGAGTAGAATCAGAGCAGAGAGCAGAGTCAGTCAGAACAGAGTCAGTCAGAGCAGAATCAGTCACGAGCAGAATCAGTCAGAGCAGAATCAGTCAGAGCAGATTCAGTTAGAGCAGAGTCAGTTAGAGCAGATTCTGTCAGAGCAGATTCAGACAAAGCAGAGTCAGTCAGAGCAGATTCAGACAAAACAGAGTAACTCTGAGAAGAGTCAGTCAGAACTGGGTCAGTCAGACCAGAGTCACACAGAGCAGATTCAGTTAGAGAAGAGTCAGTCAGAGCAGAGTCAGTCAGAAAGGAGTCAGTCAGAGCAGATTCAGTCAGAGCTGAGTCAGCCAGTGCAAAGACAGTCAGAGCACAGTCAGTCAGAAACAGAGTCAGTCTGAATAGAGTCTTTCAGAGCATATTCAGTCAGAGTAGAGTCAGTTAGAGCAGATTCAGTCAGAGCAGATTCAGACATAGCAGAGTCAGTCAGAGCAGATTCAGACAAAGCAGAGTAACTCTGAGAAGAGTCAGTCAGAAGTGGTTCAGTCAGAGCAGAATCAGTCAGAGCAGAGTCACACACAGCAGATTCAGTCAGAGTCAGTCAGAGCAGATTCAGTCAGAGTAGAATCAGAGCAGAGTCAGTCAGAAAAGAGTCAGGCAGAGCAGAATCAGTCACGAGTAGAATCAGTCAGAGCAGAATCAGTCAGAGCAGATTCAGTTAGAGCAGAGTCAGTTAGAGCAGATTCTGTCAGAGCAGATTCAGACAAAGCAGAGTAACTCTGAGAAGAGTCAGTCAGAACTGGGTCAGTCAGATCAGAGTCAGTCAGACCAGAGTCACACAGAGCAGATTCAGTTAGAGAAGAGTCAGTCAGAGCAGAGTCAGTCAGAAAGGAGTCAGTCAGAGCAGATTCAGTCAGAGCTGAGTCAGTCAGTGCAAAGACATTCAGAGCGCAGTCAGTCAGAAACAGAGTCAGTCTGAATAGAGTCTTTCAGAGCAGATTCAGTCAGAGTAGAGTCAGTTAGAGCAGATTCAGTCAGAGCAGATTCAGACAAAGCAGAGTCAGTCAGAGCCGATTCAGACAAAGCAGAGTAACTCTGAGAAGAGTCAGTCAGAAGTGGTTCAGTCAGATCAGAGTCACACAGAGCAGATTCAGTCAGAGTCAGTCAGAGCAGATTCAGTCAGAGTAGAGTCAGACAGAGCAGAGTCAGTCAGAACAGAGTCAGTCAGAGCAGAATCAGTCAGAGCAGATTCAGTTAGAGCAGATTCAGTCAGAGCAGATTCAGACAAAGCAGAGTCAGTCAGAGCAAATTCAGACAAAGCAGAGTAAGTCTGAGAAGAGTCAGTCAGAGCAGAGTCAGTCAGAAATGGATCAGTCAGATCAGATTCAGTTAGAGCAGATTCAGTTAGGGCAGATTCAGTCAGAGCAGATTCAGACAAAGCAGAGTCAGTCAGAGCAGATTCAGACAAAGCAGAGTAACTCTGAGAAGAGTCAGTCAGAACTGGGTCAGTCAGATCAGAGTCAGTCAGAGCAGAGTCACACAGAGCAGATTCAGTCAGAGTAGAGTCAGTCAGACCAGAGTCAGTCAGAACAGAGTCAGTCAGAGCAGAATCAGTCCGAGCAGATTCAGTTAGAGCAGATTCAGTCAGAGCAGATTCAGACAAAGCAGAGTCAGTCAGAGCAAATTCAGACAAAGCAGAGTAAGTCTGAGAAGGGTCAGTCAGAGCAGAGTCAGTCAGAAATGGATCAGTCAGATCAGATTCAGTTAGAGCAGATTCAGTTAGGGCAGATTCAGTCAGAGCAGATTCAGACAAAGCAGAGTCAGTCAGAGCAGATTCAGACAAAGCAGAGTAACTCTGAGAATAGTCAGTCAGAACTGGGTCAGTCAGATCAGAGTCAGTCAGAGCAGAGTCACACAGAGCAGATTCAGTTAGAGAAGAGTCAGTCAGAGCAGATTCTGTCAGAGGAGAGTCAGTCAGTGCAGAGTCAGTCAGAGCAGAGTCAGTCAGAAGCGGAGTCTGTCTGAATAGAGTCAGTCCGATGAAAGTCACTCAGAGCAGAGACAGTCAGAGTAGATTCAGTCAGAGCCGAGTAACTCAGAGCAGTGGCAGTCAGAGCAGGGTCACCCATAGCAGATTCAGTCAGAGCAGAATCAGTCAGAGCAGATTCAGTTAGAGCAGATTCAGTCAGAGCAGATTCAGACAAAGCAGAGTCAGTCAGGGCAAATTCAGACAAAGCAGAGTAAGTCTGAGAAGAGTCACTCAGAGCAGAGTCTGTCAGAACTGGATCAGTCAGATCAGAGTCAGTCAAAGCAGAGTCACAAAGAGCAGATTCTGTCAGAGCAGATTCAGACAAAGCAGAGTCAGTCAGAGCAGATTCAGACAAAGCAGAGTAACTCTGAGAAGAGTCAGTCAGAACTGGGTCAGTCAGATCAGAGTCAGTCAGAGCAGAGTCAAACAGAGCAGATTCAGTTAGAGAAGAGTCAGTCAGAGCAGATTCTGTCAGAGCAGAGTCAGTCAGAGCAGAGTCAGTCAGAGCAGAGTCTGTCAGAAGCAGAGGCAGTCCGATCAAAGTCAGTCAGATCAGAGACAGTCAGAGTAGATTCAGACAGAGCCGAGTAACTCAGAGCAGAGGCAGTAAGAGCAGGGTCACCCATTGCAGATTCTGTCAGAGTAGAGTCAGCCGGAGCAGAAGACCTCATAGCAAAGACAGTCAGAGCAGTGTCACACAGAGCAGATGCAGTCAGAGTAGAGCAGTCAGAGGAGAGGCAGTCAAAGCAGAGTCACCCAGAGCAGATTCAGTCAGAGTAGAGTCACCCAGAGCAGATTCAGTCAGAGTAGAGTCACTTAGAGCAGATTCAGAAAAAGCAGAGTAACTCAGAGAAGAGTCAGTCAGAGCAGAGTCAGTCAGAACTGGGTCAGTCAGATCAGAGTCAGTCAGAGCAGATTCACACAGAGCATATTCAGTCAGAGCAGAGTCAGTCAGATAAGAGTCAGTCAGAACAGAGTCAGTCACAGCAGAAGCAGTCAGAGGAGAGTCAGTCAGAGCAGAGTCAGTCAGAGCAGAGTCGGTCTGAGGAGATTCAGTCAGAGTAGAGTCAATTAGAGCAGATTCAGTCAGAGCAGATTCAGACAAGCAGAGTCAGTCAGAGCAGATTCAGACAAAGTAGAGTAACTCAGAGAAGAGTCAGTCAGAGTAGAGTCAGAGCAGAGTCAGTCAGAACAGAGTCAGTCAGAGCAGAATCAGTCACGAGCAGAATCAGTCAGAGCAGAATCAGTCAGAGCAGATTCAGACAAAGCAGAGTCAGTCAGAGCAGATTCAGACAAAACAGAGTAACTCTGAGAAGAGTCAGTCAGAACTGGGTCAGTCAGATCAGAGTCAGTCAGACCAGAGTCACACAGAGCCGATTCAGTTAGAGAAGAGTCAGTCAGAGCAGATTCTGTCAGAGCAGAGTAAGTCAGAGCAGAGTCAGTCAGAGCAGAGTCAGTCAGAAGCAGAGTCAGTCCGATGAAAGTCAGTCAGAGCAGAGACAGCCAGAGTAGATTCAGTCAGTGCCGAGTAACTCAGAGCAGAGGCAGTCAGAGCAGGGTCACCCAGAGCAGATTCTGTCAGAGTAGAGTCAGCCGGAGCAGAAGACCTCATAGCAAAGACAGTCAGAGCAGAGTCACCCAGAGCAGATTCAGTCAGAGCAGAGTCACCCAGAGCAGATTCAGTCAGAGTAGAGTCAGTTAGAGCAGATTCTGTCAGAGCAGATTCAGACAAAGCAGAGTCAGTCAGAGCAAATTCAGACAAAGCAGAGTAAGTCTGAGAAGAGTCAGTCAGAGCAGAGTCTGTCAGAACTGGATCAGTCAGATCAGAGTCAGTCAAAGCAGAGTCACACAGAGCAGATTCAGTCAGAGTAGAGTGAGTCAGAGCAGAGTCAGTCAGAGCAGATTCAATCAGAGCAGATTCAGTCCGAGTAGAATCAGAGCAGAGTCAGAAAGAACAGAGTCAGGCAGAGCAGATTCAGACAAAGCAGAGTCAGTCAGAGCAAATTCAGACAAAGCAGAGTAACTCAGAGAAGAGTCAGTCAGATCAGAGTCAGTCAGACCAGAGTCACACAGAGCAGATTCAGTTAGAGAAGAGTCAGTCAGAGCAGATTCTGTCAGAGCAGAGTCAGTCAGAGCAGAGTCAGTCAGAGCAGAGTCAGTCAGAAGCAGAATCAGTACGATCAAAGTCAGTCAGAGCAGAGACAGTCAGAGTAGATTCAGTCAGAGCTGAGTAACTCAGAGCAGAGGCAGTCAGAGCAGGGTCACCCAGAGCAGATTCAGTCAGAATAGAGTCAGCCGGAGCAGAAGACCTCATAGCAAAGACAGTCAGAGCAGTGTCACACAGAGCAGATGCAGTCAGAGTAGAGCAGTCAGAGGAGAGGCAGTCAGAGCAGAGTCACCCAGAGCAGATTCAGTCAGAGTAGAGTCACTTAGAGCAGATTCAGTCAGAGCAGATTCAGACAAAGCAGAGTAACTCAGAGAAGAGTCAGTCAGAGCAGAGTCAGTCAGAACTAGGTCAGTCAGATCAGAGTCAGTCAGAGCAGATTCACACAGAGCATATTCAGTCAGAGCAGAGTCAGTCAGATAAGAGTCAGTCAGAACAGATTCAGTCACAGCAGAAGCAGTCAGAGGAGAGTCAGTCAGAGCAGAGTCAGTCAGAGCAGAGTCAGTCTGAGGAGATTCAGTCAGAGTAGAGTCAGTTAGAGCAGATTCAGTCAGAGCAGATTCAGACAAGCAGAGTCAGTCAGAGCAGATTCAGACAAAGTAGAGTAACTCAGAGAAGAGTCAGTCAGAGTAGAGTCAGTCAGAACTGGTTCAGTCAGATCAGAGTCAGATCAGAGTCAGACAGAGCAGAGCCACACAGAGCAGATTCAGTCAGAGTAGAGCAGTCAGAGCAGAGGCAGTCAGAGCAGAGTCACCCAGAGCTGATTCAGTCAGAGCAGAGTCACCCAGAGCAGATTCAGTCAGAGTCGAGTCAGTTAGAGCAAATTCAGACAAAGCAGAGTCAGTCAGAGCAAATTCAGACAAAGCGGAGTAACTCTGAGAAGAGTCTGTCAGAGCAGAGTCTGTCAGAACTGGATCAGTCAGATCAGAGTCAGTCAAAGCAGAGTCACACAGAGCAGATTCAGTCAGAGTAGAGTCAGTCAAAGCAGAGTCAGTCAGAGCAGATTCAGTCAGCAGAATCAGTCAGAGGAGATTCAGTTAGAGCAGATTCAGTCAGAGCAGATTCAGACAAAGCAGAGTCCGTTAGAGCAGATTCAGACAAAGTAGAGTAAGTCTGAGAAGTGTCAGTCAGAGCAGAGTCAGTCAGAACTGGATCAGTCAGATCAGAGTCAGTCAAAGCAGAGTCACAGAGCCGATTCAGTCAGAGTAGAGTCAGTCAGAGGAGAGTCAGCCAGAAAGGAGTCAGTCAGAGCAGATTCAGTCAGAGCTGATTCAGTCAGTGCAAAGTCAGCCAGAGCACAGTCAGTCAGAAACAGAGTCAGTCTGAATAGAGTCTTTCAGAGCAGATTCAGTCAGAGTAGAGTCAGTTAGAGCAGATTCAGTCAGAGCAGATTCAGACGAAGCAGAGTCAGTCAGAGCAGATTCAGACAAAGCAGAGTAACTCTGAGAAGAGTCAGTCAGAAGAGGGTCAGTCAGATCAGAGTCAGTCAGAGCAGAGTCACACAGAGCAGATTCAGTCAGAGTCAGTCAGAACAGATTCAGTCAGAGCAGATTCAGTCAGAGTAGAATCAGAGCAGAGTCAGTCAGAACAGATTGAGTCAGAGCAGATTCAGTCAGAGTAGAATCAGAGCAGAATCAGTCAGAGCAGATTCAGACAAAGCAGAGTAACTCAGAGAAGAGTCAGTCAGAAGTGGGTCAGTCAGATCAGAGTCTGTCAGAGCAGAGTCACACAGAGCAGATGCAGTCAGAGTCAGTCAGAGCAGATTCAGTCAGAGCCGAGTCATTGAGAGCAGAGTCATATTGAGCAGTGTCAGTCAGAGCAGAGTCAGCCAGAACTGGGTCAGTCAGATCAGAGTCTGTCAGAGCAGAGTCACACAGAGCAGATTCAGTCAGAGTAGAGTCAGTCAGATCAGAGTCAGTCAGAACAGAGACAGTCAGAGCAGAATCAGTCAGAGCAGAGTCAGTCAGAACAGAGTCAGTCAGAGCAGAATCAGTCAGAGCAGATTCAGTTAGAGCAGATTCAGTCAGAGCAGATTCAGACAAAGCAGAGTCAGTCAGAGCAAATTCAGACAA